>NW_009952597.1:1490438-1515059 GCF_000747805.2 Chaetura pelagica | reverse complement strand
GTGGTGTTGCTGCAAGAAGGCAGCAAAATGGCTGTTGTTTTCACAGCCCCATGCAACCTACTCTGCCCATGTTACAGAAGCACTCAGGCACTGTGTCACTATGTCCCTGAGGGCTGCTAGACTGACAGAAGCCACCAGCTGTCCTAGGACCCTGTATGGTCCCAGCCTATGGCTTTCTATCCAGCTCCCACTGATAAAATGTCCTCTGATGGCTGAGTGGCATTTAATCTCCACAGTGTGCCTCTGAAAGTGACACATGGGGGAAAGAATACACTCAGCATCAGGACAAAAGCTACAAAATAAGCAAAAAGAGAGGAAGTTTAAAAATTAATCAGAGCTCCAAGTGCTGTCAAGTTTCTCCTCCTCCCTCCCTCCCTGTGTGGACACACAACCATCACCAAAGATTAGAACTGATTGACTGACCAGGGCAGGCAGAAAAGATGTGATAATGATGCAGTTTTCCAGCAATCAGCAGATTAAGAAAGACTGTAGTGCCCAGCAGCCTGTGCAATGAATAGGTACTGCATATTCATCCCATGCTGTGCTGGGACCAGGGCCAGCTGGACGTAAGGTCTTGAGCACAGGACAGGCAGAATTTGACTCCATTTGATAGGACCATGCAAAGCTAAACCTAACATGGTAAGTCTAACAAAGCTAAGTCTAACATGGCGTTAGACTCTTCTAGAAGACAATGTACAGATCTCTTCCTCCACTCCCCCTCCTCTGTAGCTGGTTCCTGTTCCCTTGCTATGAAAAGTTTGGTTGTCTTCTCCTTTTTCTGGCTGAATCTTTCCATGGCATTTAGCTGCCATGGTGATAGAAGTTACAGAAATTAGTAAGAAGAAGAGTCATAATTAACAATTGACTGACAGTCCCATCTGACCTGAGACAGTAGCTGAAAGCTGCCTCCCACTTCAATCTGCTTGCCACAAAACAGCCAGGAACATGCAGATTTGCTAGCCAAGGTGGTTTGGCTATTTGGTTACATTCCTACAGTGGCTGTCCTCAGCTCATTTGGTGCTCAGAGCTTCAGTGAGGATGTGTCACCATTGCCCTCTTCTGGATTGTCAACCAGGTCTGCTCCAAATCTTGGGAGATGTGACTGTCTAGTAATGGCAGCAGGAGGTGAGTCCAAGGGGACTCTTTCATAGGTGGCCCCTGGTGCTTTGCAAGGGCTTTGCACTATTTCATTTAAATACCTTTAAGTCCTTCTGCATTTCTCCTTCCAGCATGGAGACCACGCCACAGTGCAGATTTACAGCAGATCATGGATTCAGCTGGATGGAGAAAGTAGACAAACTTTGTCACTAAATATATGGCTACTTCAAGATCTTTGTGAATGTGTATCACTGCTAGCTACAAGGCTGGTGGCTCAAAACCTCATGGGATTTCAGGTTTAAATGAAAGTACATGTGTGGTTAAGCTGAGGAACTCCTTGCCACAGGATGTTGAAGAGGCTACAAATGTGTATGAACTTAAGGGGAGTCTGGAAATGTGTGTGGAAGAGAAATTCACTGAGGTTTACTAACTACATAGAACTTCTATCCACTTATATAAGTTACATTCCCAAAGGAAATAGATATTTATGGAAAAAAAAGTCTTCCTATTCCTTCCTAAGCACCCTCTTTGGGGCTATATATAAGACAGGATAGCGAATCAGCCCTTTGCTGAGCCAGTGTAAGCACACTCTTGTTTTTATGAATATGGAAAAACACACAGATCTAATCAGGGGTCAGGTCCTCAGCTTCTGCCTCAAGGTTTTATTCAGCTTGAGGCAGGCTGGGACTCAGTAATTGCTTAGCGACACACTTGGGGCCTGGCCCACCATCAAGCTCTTGAGATCTGGTCCTTTTGTAATGCACAAAATTATGCAGCAACTGCACTGTTTTATATGGAGAAGAAAATTAGCCAGACTCAACGAAGCACATTACTTATGGACTGAGCAAGGCAATTTTTCACACTCAGCTGGAAAGTATTTCTCCACTTGTCTGTCTGCTGGAGTACGTGCAATATGGTAACCAGACCTAACTGACACTGGAAATTATGGGGCTGTTGTCAGCATCCAAGGACTGAAAATAGGCAGCAAATAGGAAACTGGTGAGGAGTTTCAGCAGCCTGACATGGCTCTCTAATGGACTTTAGAGTCCAGAGCAAGTTGATGACAGCTGTTAATCCTTTCCAGCACAACCCAGCCTTCCTCTCAGCTCTGCCTTTGAATAATGTATGTCCCAAGCAGGGAAAAAAACGGGAGTGAGCAGCTTCCACTTCATCCAGCATGGGAGGAAGGGAAGATGGGGGGAATGGTGAGACCCTGGCAGCAGAGGAGAAATAAAGAGAATGATGGGTGAGAGATGAGGCAGGGGGCTGTTGATGCATGGAGTGTTTGGCACATGGAAGGAGAATGGTGGATCCTGGAAGAATGGGGACTAATGGGGACATAGTAGGAGGGCACCTATATATTATATACCTGACCCAAGGATATAAGGTAAAGGATGGCAAACAGACCTCTTGGTTTAAGGGATGGATCAGAGGGATGTAGGGTGTCTCCGAGATTGATTTGTCAGACTGGGACTATCCAGAAAAGTAAGAATGGAAAGCAAAGTACTCCTGGTCCAATGCAGTCGGTCCCACCATGAAGCCCTAAGCTGAACAGTGGGACTGAAGGGGCAAACCCACAGCTGGGGTATCTCAGCATCATTGACAGTGGGTCCCTGCCACATGAAGACTCTGTACTGCAGAGGTTGAAAGAAGAACCTGAAAGATGGAGCTGTTCTCTGTCATTTGTCAGGGGTGATAAATAGCATACAGAACAAGTAGCTCACAACACACATAAAAGATCCTCTTTAGGAGCTGGATGATAGAGTGCCTGGCAGACAGATAAGAACTAAAAGTCAGGATTCCTGACCCCTGTTTAAACTTAAAAATTTACATTGGACAAAAGACACACTGTTCCAGTTCCCTACCTTCCAGCAAGTGTAACAATCATTGTCTGCTCTAGCAAAACAGCATTCTCCATTCTTATTTGGGGAGCTCCTGGATGGCAGAAACCTTGCAAGTGCAAAGCATCATCTCTCCAGCACCCTAAAGGAGCCCACCAGCAACATTTAACCTTCCCTCAAACCCAGTGGCAGGTCACAGCAACCGGCGAGTCTCGCATGTGTGTGACTGTGAGTCACCCAGAATTACTGATCTTCATATTAATCTATTGTTGTAAATGACTTGGAGCTGCCTACAGACAATCCTTCAGAATGCTGAACAATGGAGAACCTGCACATCTGAAGAAAGCCTCCTCTGCATGGCAACTTATTGCCATCGTAACCAGCATAAACAAGAGCAATTAAGACAATTTCAGAGCATCACCTCCTCCCTCTGGGGTCCTAATGAGAGCACGCTCGGAAGGGGGCTGGAGCAGAAGCAAGCAGGGGCTGGGAGTTAACTTGTGTGGGAAAAGAAGGGTAGGAGAGTTTAAGATTCAGAGGATTGCTTCCTCTCCACCCCATAGAGTAATACAAAAGGCAAGAAGGTGAGAGGTTCAATCAGCTCTGTAGTAGATAGGAAAAGCTCAGAGTAGCAGAGCTTTGCTGCTGCCTAACCTCACACCAGGTGCCAGGAGCTTGCAGAAGCTTTTGCTGACATAGCCAGGTAACTAGAAGTAGTAAGAATGGGTGAGTGCCGTGGGCATCACTCAGAGATATAACTGGCTCCAGAACCATAGCTCATGGTAGAAAACAGGGCTGGATTGAATTGAATTGGGTTGGATTGGATTGATTGGATTGATGGCCTTTTAGAAGCAAAGAGTTAAGGAAGAAGTTCTTCTAAAGGTGATTATTGTCTATCCCAAAAAATAAAGACAAGCCTCAACACGGTGCTGTTGGATTAGTACATAGGTTTTTTGCACATGCTCCTTAAAGCTTTGCTGTATGCTAGTGATCTACAAGCATTTAGATTTTGAAAAGCTGGTTGTGGGTGGCTATGCAGCCAGGAGAGAATTAAAATTGGGAAGCTCTCCTATGAGGAAACTGCCAGGAGATGAGAGCTTACGTATTAGAGGGATTGACCTGTATAAATACTCTAGGGAAGGAAGGGAGACAGCTCCTATCAGCTTGGTGATAACACTTCTTTTGGTAAGCTGGCCCATTGCAATGGAGAAAAAATGGATGGGGCAACAGGGCAGAGCTTTTGTTAAGGTTTTCATGTGATCTAATAGTTCAGGAACTATATGATTTGCAGTTGATTCTTCTCAGATTTAAGGCAGAAGTCAGAAACTAGGTTCCTGCATTGTCACAGGGTATAAATAGCCCCGATGGAAGCATAACAATAGCTCAGTTAGACTTCACCCAGTACAGCAAATTATGTATCATGAACTCAAATATTCTTATAAAAAAGTCATAGGGTTTTATCCAGCTACACCTTCAACAAGCTCACTAGCTTCTGTTTAAATTGTGTGTAATGACAGCTACTCGTGCCCTAGGTGGATCACAAAACTCACCCTAGAGCCAAAATGGTTCTTTCCATTCTTCGCAGAGACAATCTTTTATTTTTAATTTGAAATTTGGTATCATAGATTTGATTGTCTGCTAAAAAAGTATAAAAGAAGAAGAAGAAAAGTGGCACATTAACTTCCAGAGAGAAGAGAGGAGCTAAATCTGAGACCTCTTATCTGAATCTTCTCAATGCCTAAGTGCTGGATAATTGGAATTGCTGTCTGAGCCATAAACACTGTTTTGTTCAGATGTTGCTAACCTCATATACTCGTCTCCTTTCTGCTTTTCTAGCACAGCAGAACCCTGGTTCTAGGATCTCAGAAGATACATGAAATATGACCTTCAGTGGAGAGAGATCCTACAAAAACTTCCTATAAGCCAGCGGGAGATGAGTGCTTTGCAAAATGAGAGAGGCCACTCTCTCGAGTCAGGAGCTGTTCAGAAGCAAAGTATCACTCAGCCAAGCCCCGGGTTCTTTTCCTTAGCTAAGACTTTTGACAACCACAGATAGAACCCTCCCAGCCAAAGGACTTCCTATCATCAGGTGGGTCTGTAAGAGGGATAAGTGAAATAGTCAGGCTGTTGTTGACAGCAGTTCAGGAAACTGGGGCTATCTGCTGTGGTCCTCCTTGTCTTGTGCTGGTTCTGGTGCAGCAGATTGGCTGAGTGTGCAGAGCTGGAGGCCACCTGCAAAACCACATGTGGTGCCTCAAGAGGAATAACCATTAGTGGCTGCTGATATTCAAGACAAGACAGCTTTCCCCATGGGTATCCTGTCTAGGTACTGCCTGGAGAGGAACTAGTGAGGACTCAGCAATTCTGAACATCAGCTTACATATTTAGGAACATTATGTCAAATGCCTTCTAAAAAATAGCAAAAGGGCCATTTGAGAGAGAAAAATGGGGAGATGGGAACAGCTGAATCTGTTCTCTACCACTGACTCACCAAGGGACATGGAGCGAGTCACCTAATTTATCCAGGATTCAAATATTCCCTTGCAAAATGAGGCCAACAGAAAAGCAGGTACAGCATTTTCTGTAGCACCCTGGTTTGTACCTGCTGATGTCTGTGGCTGGCTGGGCTGCACAGAAGTTTTCCATTCAGAAGAAAGGCCTGTAGAGAAACACTGGTGTTTGTTAACCGATGCTTTGTAATGTTCTGACATCTGGAAGGGCAGAGCAGAATCCTTATTGTTAGGATGGTGACCACTCTTTCCCTTTTTAAGAGGAAATTAAAAATAGGAAGTGGTTATAATTATCATTTTGGACACCATTCTAGTGGCATCATTCTCAACAGGCTGTCAGGATTACAATGCAATAGCAAAGTGAATGTCATCCTACAATTCCTTTAGTCATGGCAGCACAAGTGTGAGCCAGTAAGATCTCTGCTATCTCCTTCCCCGCCATCTAGGCACACATTTCCCAATATGGGCAGCTCCCTTTCTGAGCTCCATTGTGACATTAACAAAGGCAGCCAAGTGGTATTGTTAACATCCAAATGATGGAAGGGGACACAGTAGGAAAAAAACCCCAACCAGCATCTCTAGCGATGAAAACAACAATCCTACACCATTCCGGACAGGGAGAATTTCCCAGATAAAGGTTTATCACCATCCCCACCACCTGCTCTGAGGTGAAGTGTTGCTGCGTCTTCCAAGCTCACCAGTTTTTCTTGCTGCTCCACATGAGGAAGAAAGAACCTGTCTCTGGAAAGTGCTAACCTTTGCCTGCATGGAAAACCAAACGAACGCGCTTTGTTTGGGAAAGGCTTGAGCTGGGATTCATAATAAGCCATCATCAACGTGACAGACCTTGTGATTGACTTAGAGCCAAATCTTGAGATCCTTGCCTGAAGGATCAGAAGGATTTGACCCCAGGACTGTTATTAGCCTTGACATCACCAGCTCCTGACATGGGATAGTTTTCCAGTGAACTTGCTTGAGAATGTTTAGAAATGTCAAGTGGCTGAGCCACGAGGACACAAGAACGAGAAGGTGTCAGATTCGCCCAATTGAAGGGGAGAATTTCAGTCCTCCCCCTTTGCTCCTGCTGGCGATGGCAGCGCTGCTGACAACGTGTGTCAGGGTTATGCTGCACTATCAGACCTCCCCTCAGCCCTGGCATCCTTTGTCAGCACAGCCCATGGGTCAGATCCCTGCAAAGCGACAGCAACGGGATCCTCACACGGGCTTTGAGACCCATAGGAGCAGATTTTCAGCACTAATTGTGTTGTGGCAGATGGAGCTGCTACCAAACCTATTTAAGCAGCAGGTGGATGCTCCATAAGATGGAAAGAAGCTCAAAAGTTCTGGTTGTGGTGTGGTAGCATTTGGCCAAAAGGAACCTGGTGACATGTCGCATTCACTGATAGATTTGAGGGTGGGAAAGGAGAAGGGCAGAGGAGGCAGAAGCAGCCAGACAGCTGTAAGCACTGAGGTACCACTCTCAAGGTGCAGCAGTTCCCAAAGGTTTACTCTTACTTCACAGAGGCAAGACTTCTGTGTTTGAACTCTAGCAGAGGGAGGGCTGTGTGTCAGTTAAAACCTCTGGCCAAGTTCTTTCTCCATGCTAAGAACAGCTACTGCACTCTCTGATGCTTGCAGAACAACTCAGCTCACCACAGTTTAAACCAGACTCCTCAACAATCTTTTTCATTCTCCATTGTCTTCCCTGAGTTTAGTGCTGCCAACTTTCCTTGGGTACACCCACAGCCTGAATTATACAGTAAATCTTCCTCCCATGCTCATGGACTCAAGCCACCATTCTGCATGTTGACATCAGTCAAGGTCTAACAAGATCTACCATTCATGCCTTCCAAAAAACTTATACCATCAAGATGCCATTGTGAATGATAATCACATTGTTCCATCCAGCTAAATCAGTCCCACTAATAGAAAATGATAATGAGTCAGAATCTGTATCGATCACATCTCCACCCATCCATCTTGCCATCTCTCCACAATTTCCATAATCCTTGAGAGCACCACTTGTCAGCGTGCTGCAGGAACTCATCCAAAATGCTTGAAGATCCCTAAATTAATCATAGAGGATTCACCTTCCTTTCCATCAGGGAAAACAAAAGCTTGAAATTCAAGGGGAGGGCTGCAGCCTCCTCGGCTGATTGGCTGGAGGATGCCTTCTCACCCACACATCCCTCTCAGTAACATTTCCAAATATTTTTGAGCAAGCTGCAAACAATTGTGTTGGAGGGGCAGAGAGGGGCTGCTAATACCCTATCGGTTTCACATTCTTAGGAGAGTTCCCAGCCCACCAATCTGCTGTCCTATATCAGGCAACGAGCCTTCAGCTGGAAACTTTGCCCCAGCTCTACCTATTGTCCAATGTTTTCCTTCCTGCCAGATGATTGGAATCGCACCAGTTGTTAATTTTACACCTGCTGTTTGTGAATAGCCCGGGGTGACCTTTCTGACAACAGCTAGAGCAAGGGATTTCTCGGTGGAGAGATGCACAGACATGCATGAGGGAGCAGATAGAGAGAGAACAGGAAGGGGCCTCCTGATGAATGATGAGGAATTAAAATAGCTTGTGCTGGGGCCATAGTGGGATATTGGACAGCAGGGATTATGAAGCGGATGTTTAAAACAGAGGGAAGTGTCGATCTAAGCACTGAGAGCAAAATACTGTTATCAGATCCCTTCCTCTTCCCAGCTCTCTCCTTGTACCCAGTTGGCTGAGCAATGACACCCCTGGAGCTTCTTACAAAACACAAATGTCTCCCCGAGATGCTGAAGCCAAGGTCTGGAAAGTCAGAAAACTTTCTCATTTGGGAATCTGAAAGGAATGTCTGCCCTACACCTCCATTATGATGAAGAGGATTTTTAAAACAGAGGGAAGTGTCGATCTAAGCACTGAGAGCAAAATACTGTTATCAGATCCCTTCCTCTTCCCAGCTCTCTCCTTGTACCCAGTTGGCTGAGCAATGACACCCCTGGAGCTTCTTACAAAACACAAATGTCTCCCCGAGATGCTGAAGCCAAGGTCTGGAAAGTCAGAAAACTTTCTCATTTGGGAATCTGAAAGGAATGTCTGCCCTACACCTCCATTTGTCTCTTCCTTACCTTGGTGTAACTGACCTTAATGCCATCTCTGGAAGGTATTAATCCTTCCAAGAGGGTTGTGTCAGTACAGCATGAACAGGAAAAGCCATTGGCTTCACAGCCCTGAATTCTAGCTGGTCTGAGGAAGTCACAGGTGCTCAGATATCACTGTGACCAGCTTTAATACTCAGATTAGGTTAAATAGATCTAGTCCACATTAGAACTGCTGCATTAAGAGCACTCTGGTTATTAAAAATTATTTATGGGGCCAGAGATGGATCAGAAGAGAAAGCAGCCATGGGCTATAGCCAGGTCGCCTCAACATTTCCTACAGCAAGCTGGTACTTGGCTGTAGAAATTGGAGTTAGCTTACATGTAGGAGCAGGAGATGGCACATTTCCATCTGAGGGAATACTGAATATTGGATAAACATCTCAACGCAGTGGTGGATGTCTGCTGAGTGGCAGCAGATGTTCAGAGACAGGCAAGCTTGACCCTTGCAGAGGAGAAATCACTGCTGTGGATATCAACACAATCCTGTGTTCAGGCTGCTCAGCCACAGGCCTCCATCCTTCCTGGCACAGCAGTGATCCACATGCCAACCTGTTCCTCTCCCAGTGATCTCCACACACCCTTTCACCAGGGAATAGCTCTGGCTCAAGAAGTTATTCTGTTCAGAGATGACAGGGGGGCAAATCTCACTGTTTGCAAAGCTCCTCTGCCCTCTAACCCGGCTGAGCACAACTCAAATGGAAAAAGCCTCCTTAGATCTGAACCCCAGGTCCAAATCTAGCTGGAAGAGCTTGGGCAGCAGCCCCCAACTCCTGAAACTTGTCACTGTAACAAGATGAGGGGACCTCATGCTGTTCTAGATGCCATCTTGCAAGTGAGGCTCTCACAGCATCTAAGATAATGCTCAGTCCCACCATATCCTGTGCCAAACAGGAACTCAGAGTTGGTCACTTCTCAAACTGAAGAACAACGTTCTGACAATCTCAACTCCCACTGTAGTTTTAAACCCAGAAGACATTGTTCACATCTTCTCCTGACAAAGTGTGGAAAACAAGACAATTTCTGCAGAAAGCTGGTCTACAAGCACCGGGTGAATAATCTCAGCAGGCATGTGACGTGCCTCACAGAAGAAAGGATGTCTCTGACTAATCATTTTACTATGGTATTCTTGTGATTCCTTCTTCTGAGACTTTCAGGGCAGCAAGCCACCACTTCTTAAATACTCTTGGCCAGAAACTCACCCAAATGCATGGACAGCTGCAAACATATGATACACCATGGGCAGCATCTCTACGTCACGTATCTCCAGTCCCTTGGAAACCAGGGAAGCAATAGTTGTTATCCCCAAGAAAACGATCCCTCAGCTAAGTGAAGCCCATCTTTGAAGATCAGGGATGGCAGACAAGCTTCTCTCTGCAGCCTCACAATCATGCTAGCAGCCATCTGCATCTCTGGATTCAGTTCTCTCCTTGGTCAACTCAGTTTAGAAAAGGTTTTGTTTTTCTTGGGCTCTTGTTGTTTACAGCTGCTTGACCGAGGCAGAGAGTTCACCAGCAGCTGAAAGCAACCCGGGCTCTCCCAAGTGTAAGTTCTCCAGTGAAACATCTGGTTACAAGGCAAGGTCAAATGGGCCTAAAATGGGAGAGGGCCACAGAATCTCTCCACAGAGATGCAGCCAGCTGGGAAAAGAACAAGCTTTTCTGGGTATGTTTGAGGTTTTGGCTGGGAAAAGGGAAAAGAAAGAAGGAAAGAAACAGATACTGTAAAATAAATAATAATTAAAAAAAAAAGTCAGGGATCAAAAGGCTGGTTCTTTTATTGGTTAAAAATCAAGACCACCCTAGTTGCCACATGAATTGTTGAGTCTTATTTAGCAGCAATTCTAGTTGTTCCCAAACAGACAGAAGGCCTTTTCAAGTCCCTCATTTTTACATCTTGCACAGTGTATATATATGAAAGTCCCTATTCCCCACTATCCTGGAATTACCTCAGAAACATATCTCAAGTAGATGACCTTCTTCCCACTCTGTTCTTTCTATTATTGACCTCTCAGAATTACACTAGAGCTGGATAAAGGCAGACCTGACCTGCAGCACACTGCAATCATTGATCTCCTTGTCCCTGAGGACAAGGACCACCCAGCTGCAGCACCTAGCACCACTGGTGCCCAGGTTAGTGTCAACACAATTAGCAACTTTGTTCATGAATGGTGCAAGTGCTGCTGAGAACCAAAGAAACCATTCCAGAAGCCTGAAGAATGAACCCTTCCGTGCAGCCCCAGGGAATGTTAGCAGAAATCTTATATTTAGGATTTCCTTGTTTTTACAAAGAGCTTCATTGCTTGGAAGAGGAATCAGGGACACCTCCATGTGAACCAAATTGACCAAACAAGCACACAAAACACCTACCAAGAGAGAAAGCTGATCATAGAGACACAGTGAGAACTGTTCGGTGAACTGTGAATCACGGACTACCAAAAAATAGTGGAAAAGACTCAATTTCCATTATGATGTTTCTAAGGCATAAGCTGACCAGCTGTAGCAACAGTAATCCTTAGTACCTGATTTTCAGAGAGAAACAAGTGAAGAATAACTGTCTGAGCATGGGACCAAGCACCATTTCTGAGCTCTGATGCTTCCTGCTTTATGGACTTTCACTAAAATCTCTCAACTTTTTGTGCTTGAGCATCCTGCTCTAAAAGGATAAGGACAATAGCAGTCACTCACCTGCTTCACTGGGTAATGAATGATTCAGATAGTTCTCATCGACCTCTTCAAGTCCTATACACAACATCCGATGTGTCACGCAGCCCTTCGCATCAGCCAGAAAGATATTGCCTCTCAATGGGACTGAGTTTCAAGGGTGATGGACAGGCCAAAGCCTGTGGAAGCACTTGGCCTTGGAAATTTTTCCCTCTGGCATCTCTGTCCAAGCTGGGACTGGTTTGCAGAAGGATCCACTTTCCTGTGGAGGGGAGGTGGGGGACACACAGCTTGTGGTAAGTGTGTGACTGTCATTGCACAGGCTCATGCTGGAATCCGGACGTCAGGGGCAGAAGCACCTTCTGAGGCACAGGACATCAGCTGCTGCTTCAGGCACCAGAAATAAAGGACTCCAAATCCAAACCTGGACACCAACCAAAATACCAGAAGACTGTCATAGTTTGCATGCAGCGCTTGTGTATCTTAATCCCAGCTTTCCAGAAGATGCTATCCCATCCTTGATCCCATCAGCAGAAGAAGTATATCGGCCCAAATGAAAGCCACAGTTTCACCCTAATCAGATTTTTCCCACCAAACTGCTGGATGCAGCTCTTACCCAGGCTCCTGCTTGATGCAGTCTCTGGTCTGAATGCAAAGATTTTCCTTCACAAGCTCCTTACCACTTCAGCCACCCTTCAGGGCTGCCTGGACATAAGCAAGCTCTGATCTGGAGTCACTGTGCTCCAATGAACACAATCAGCACTTCCGACCACACAGTTGGCCTGACTTGGAGCAGAGATCCTGTACAAAACCCCACACAGACTAGCCAGTTATTCAGAATGTTCTCTAAAGGGCACATCTGGACTGGGGCTTCCCTCAGACATGTTTGAGAGAGTAAATGCAGGCCTTTGCTCACTTGAACACAAACATCACCTTCAAAAACTTCTTTGGAAAAAGCCAAGCATGTGACTTTGCTATTTTCTGCACCACCTATTCTGTAGGTAGAATGAAAAGAGATGTTTGCCCTGACTAGTATCTGCAAAGTGGAGGGGTTAGAATGGAACCCAGTCTCATGCTTTCCCCGGAAAATCTGGGGGACAACCCAAGACACATATTCCATCCCCTAAAAGAAGAGCAATAATAAGAACACAGAGAATCACACCATTATTCCTGAATTAATGCCTCCCAAAACTGAGCCAGTGGCATGAGGAAAAGGTGCATTTGCAAGCCCATAGACTTTGATTTCTTAGGAGAACGTGAATAGTTTCAAGGTAGGTAAACCCAGCTTAAAGCACTAAGTATGCACATTTTGGAACCCATTGTAGAAACTGAGCTTGAGCAGCAACAAAGTAAAATGTTAACTTACCCTCATGCTTTTCTTTTATCTTGCAATGGGGAACAGTCCCTCTGGAAAATCTCTTATCTTTAAGTTCTGATAAAATAACCCTCCAGGTGCCTACCCCAAACCTGCCTGCAAGTGCACTAAGAGCAGAGTTTTGTCATAACGTAAAGGCTCAATTAGTTTCCCTCTCTCCCAATTTATTTACCTCCTCCAGGTGGATTCAGGTCATTCCCATCCTCTCCTGGGCAAAAGGGTTTCTTTGCTTGTTGAAATTGTACCAAAATAGCCAGCAAGGTTTGGCAAGGCTTCATCTCTCCCTGCTGCCAGGAGGCAGTGAACCCTCACAGAAACTGTCTGGGACTTGAGCTTTTTTCTTCCTCTTCCTTTAAGCAGAGTGTTTTGATTAAATTTGTAAAACCATTCATTTTCTCTGGCACTTCTTAACTTTATTTTTCTTATTTCTAGCCAGTTGAAGACATCCTTTCCTAGGTAACATTCACTACACCTGTCTCAGAAGCCAAACCTGCCACCTCCCTGCCTCCAAGCAACACTGGAACAAGCTCCCCAGGGAAGTGGTCACAGCACCAAGCCTGCCTGAGATCAAGAAGCATTTGGATGATGCTCTCAGGCACATGGTGTGATTCTTGGTTTGCCCTACACAGGGACATGATCCTGATGGGTCACTTCCAACTCAGCATGCTCTGTGATTCTGTGATTGTATGACTCCTGTGCAGTCAGATCTGGTGCTGGCTGAGGAGCAGCACTGAACCACCTATCCCACTGCCGTGCAAAGAGCTCCTAACACCTTCTGCTTGGCAGGTGCCATCATCCAGTACTGCACCCCAGCTGGGAAAGGTCCCTGCCCTACTCTCTAATGGGTCTTATTTAGGAGGCACCATCCCTGAGCTGAGAAGAGAGTCCCATGGGTACACACCACTGGTTTATAGGTGCTGTCTGAGAGCAGCCACCTCAGCCAGGCAGCTGTCCAGGCACACTGAATGCCAGCTCAGCTGCACTTCCATGGGCTGCGATCACACTCTTGGATCACCAGCCCTTAAATGGCACTGGGCAAAACCCTGCACCAGAGAAACAGTCGTTAAAGCTTGTTCCCTCTCTAGTTATTCACAGCAGGGATAAGCAAGGCCTCATCTACAATCACCTAAAACCATCACATGATTCATGCTCTCCCAGCAGAGCAGCTGAGCAGGCTGCAGGATACACAGCAACACATGGGCAAAGCACCGATACACACTTCCCCATTGCAAGCCTTGTTGAAACGCTGCCATCAAATTATTTCAACTCATCAAAGTAGGAAAAAAAATAGAATACTAAAGCCCCAGATAACAAATTAATAAGAATAAAAGCATGTAGGTGAGAATTAAGAAGGCATTAACATTCTGATGGCATCTGCTGCCTAAATTAAACTACAGGGGGAAAAAAAAAATGAGTTCAGCTGGCGCTCAGGATCAGGACAAATAGTTCTCAAATGGAAATTACAGTTTTGAAAATTATGCACCAAAAAAGGATCCAATTTAGGATGTTTCTGATTTGTGAAGTTCTTTCTCCAGGTGGGGGATCTCAGGCTTGACTGGAGGGCTGGCAACATGATTGGCAAGATGCTGGAGTTGCTCAGCTCCTGCATCTCACAGCAGGACCAACCTGGCCCACAGCCCAGCAGGGCCAGTGTGTCATCATCTCTCTGGTACCTCTGGGGCTCCATTTTCTTTTGGAATTGGACCGCATGGATATGGTGTGTAAAATGCATTTCCTTCACACAGACACCGACATGGAAAAGGAGAAAGAATTAGGCCTGGTTTTTCAAAGGAGCTCAGTGTAAAATTACGTGGATAACTGCATCCGTAATTTACATGAGCAGTTTCTGTGACAACTCATGGTGAACGTCATAAGTAGCCAGTTGAGCATGTAATGACCTGAGTTCTATGCACCATCATGTCTCCTTTGCACACCAAATTAGGTGTGCACACACATTTTGCATGCCCCAAAGGACTTCTGCCTCAGCAAAGAACCCTAATTTCACAGCACAAGCCTGACCTCAGCAGCCCAGCCCAGCGCAGACACTCCGCGCAACGCAAAGAGCTGGCACAAACTCCACGGCCCAGGTTGGAATGGATCCTCAGACAGCTAATTAATTTTTACTGCTCCTTTGTGAACTGTAAATTACCCTTAATTTCCTAGATTTCTGTCCCGTTTTTTTGCCTGCCTTTCTCTAGTGAAGCAGTAAAGAGGGAAAAGTGCCAATAACATGCTCTCATTGTGATAAAAGCAGCCACAACTCTCTTCTTGTGCTCTTCTTATGACCAGAATACAAGTGCAACTGGGTTTCAAAAACAGTCCAGAGATAATGACTTCTCCTGGATGATACGAGGAACACTTTTTTAAAAAAGGGATGGGGGGAGCATCTATTATTGCAGGGCAAACACGACCAAGTTCCTCTCTTGCAGAGGGTTAAAAAGAAGATAAATAGTGTTCACTTAGAGACCAAGTTCATCAGTATTGCCTGCACAAGAGCAGAGGGAAAGTGCTTACAACGCTGAATGGCAACAGCCTCCTCTTCTCACTCAGACAGGAAAGAGGAGCAGAAAGAGTGACCTTCAGACCACACACACACACACACACACACACACACACACACACACACACACACACACATGCCAGAGCCTTTAGAGAGCAACCCCTCAGCAAATGGTGCTGGAGCAAGGATAGGTGGCTTTTTTTCAATACTGCCATGACCCTGTTCAAAGACTAAAAATGCTGATTCTGTTGAATCCAGACAGCAACACCCTGCCAAGGAAAGACCTACTAGAGTACAGAAACCCATCACAATGTAGCTCTTTGCTGATGCCACTGTCATCCAAACCTGTTACCTTCAGCCACACACGTGTCAGAGGCAGCAGCAGATGTAGGGAAGAGATCACAACACATCTGAGATGAACTTTGCACAGGGCTCTGATGCAATCCAGGACAGCTTCAGCATGGTGAGAATCCCTTCACCCTCATATCAGGACACCAGTATTTGCATTATATCTGTGAATAACAAAAAGGTATTACTGGAATTTTCATGTGGTTGCATCTACCAAATGTCCCTTGAAAGGCTGTGGCCACAAGAATATATAGAAGATCTCCATGTCCATGCTGTTGGGATGCTGCAGGAATGAGAACACAGCATTGCTGGGGTGCCTTTATGGGGCCTTCAGCATATTAGATACTTATATTGCAAAACACCACATTCCTCAGCTCTGATGGAGCCTCTTTTATCTCAGCTGCAGATTCCCAAGTCAAAATCCCTGCCAGATAACTGCACAGTGAGCTAATGGCCACAGAACCTGAGCTTCTCCTGCCTCAAGTCACTTACCCACAGCATCAATGACGTTACCATGTTCAGCCCATATTTACTACAGCTACAAACTGATTCAGAGGAACCTGGAGTACAGGATTAATCATTACTCTTGGGATGTTGAAAATGGATACCAGAACGGACTTCCAAATTAGGTATCTAAAAGTCCTGCATCTCCCAGGAGAGCTCCATTACATCTCCCTACTCGTTCTAATGGAATCTATAGTATGTGAGCAGGGCTTTGCCTCCCACAAGCCCTCCCTGCATAATTAGCCCTAGCTCAGAGTGCTGCTTTCTGTAATGGCTGGAGAACCACTTTCCTCAGTCTGCTGAGATGTAAAGAGGAAGTGTTTATTGCAAAATGCAAGTCAACCACAGGCAGTGGGTCTGGGCCATGGTGGAGGGATACAGAAATGGCTTCTTCTTCTTTTTTTTTTTTTTTTTCTTCAGAAATAGAACTCACTAAAAATAGCAGTTCCTCAGGAACAAGACTGCCTGAAAATAGCTGTTTCTCAGGAGCAGGGCTGGCTGCTTCTGAAAGAAGTAGCTATTAATGTATAATTGTCCCTGAGGCTGGTTTCTGAGAAAATGCTGTATATACAGAGGGATGTAAAGAGATATGTTCACAGGAAACACAGGCACCCCTCTCCTGTCAGAGGTCCTGTAAACTCCAATAGCTCACAAAAGTTCATTTGGTTTGCTTGTCTTAGGCACAGTTAGATCAATCACAGCACTGGAAGATATTTCCCTCTATGCTGGTTAAAACAGCACTCTGGGATGTTCTTACTATTCAGACCAGTAAATGATAAAGCTTCCATCAGTTCTAACCAAACCTACATTTGTTTCTTCTCCTAGGACTGAGAAACCCTTCCCAGCAGCAAGAGCCAACTCTGAAACACAAACACTCTCTTTCCACAGAAGATCCAAGAACTTTGTTGAATTGCAAGTTGTGCAATCTACTTCCAATTTCCTGCTCTACTCAGCACTTAGGGTTTTCTCACACAGATGCTACAGGGCAATAAATCTTGTGAAGAATGGCCCTACATTTCTCCCACTATGGTGTTGTCTTATAATGAGGAAAGACAAATGGTTTGTGAGATGGGTTGATAGGTTGGTTATTCCCTAAAATGTCTCACTTGTCCCTCTCATCTCACCATGGGTTCAACAGCTCATTTCTTGTGTCTTCTTCCTTCCCAGCACAGCCAGCCAATGCCAAAACAGAGGCCATTCTCCTCCTCTTCTTCTCCCATTAAGGAAAACTCCAGCTGGCCAAAAGAAGCAGAGATTATAAAAGGTCCAGAAAAGGTAAATTTTGCTAAGCAGCAGCTGTAAGGAAACAGTAGCACAGATGAAGTACAGGGGGCTCTGACTGATTTGTTGCCCCCATTTCAATCCCACAACACCAGTGCCAGAAATCGTAGTAGCGTCTGCTGAGAGCATCCCTAGATCCCAAAGGCTGGGTAGGACTGGGCTGTGTCATCACCAGATGGAAATCTACAGACTGCTTAGTACAGGCTCTGCCTTAAGTCCTGCTTCAAGTAGTACCTCTCCTCTGTTCACCAGTGATCTGATGCTTCAGCATTCTGGTAACAGCAGAAGCAGCTTTCTGGAGGAAATATAAGGCTGTATTTCTAGTCACCAAGTAGCCCAAGGCTCAAGAAATTACTCCTTTTTTTTTTTTTCCTAACTAAATTCCAGCAGAAGAAATGGCACTCTGCTTGCAATTACAGCAGGCTGCAGTTTTCATTATGGAAACTACCTTTAGTTCTGTAGGGAGGCTTACATCACAGTGTGCAACACAGACAGACATTCTCAGGCTTCATTTTAACCTTGTTTGCTGAGGAGGGAGCACCACGGAAGCTGCAGCCAGGCTGACTTCACATACCCACAGCTGTGGGAAACTTGTAAAACACAAAAATATACCATGCCAGAACTCTGGTGCCTGACATGGCGAGGGAAAACTAGAGCAGGTACACATAACCCTGCCACACAACTGTTACTACACTGCTAACCAAGCTTTCCCTTCCCTGTTTGAAGTGGTTTTGTTAGATAATCTAAACCGCATACACAAAGGGAAAGATGTAGAATATACAGGTGTACACATACAGGCTTTGCCTTTTTGTTTTGCTAAAAGTTTTGAAAAAGGCCTTGACACCCTCAAATCAAATAGCCCATGAAAGACAGAGTGCTTAGCAACATTTCTGTTTGATACCAGCAGGGTGAGGATTTTTGCAGCTTGGATCAGTTTGATTAAACAAGCATTTTGCTGCAGCCGTCACACTGTGCTCATTAAAACACACTACATTTGTGTAGCATTTATCATCTAAGATCATGTTTTACAAAATGTAATTAATTAAACTTTACAACTCCCCTCGGAGAGGGATAAGGAAAACGAAGAGTTGCCTTAATCCATCACGGAGCTGCAGCAGGAGCTGGGTTAGAGGAAAGCAGCTGTCTGAGAGCCTGCAGCAGCACTAGGGCAAGGAGATAAGATCTCCAGGCAAAGTCACCCAGGGAATGTACTACACACCTTGTGCTTGCCAGCACTGTGCACTTCCACTACGGGTTAAATGCCAACATTTGCAGATAAGAGGGTAATTTTTCTCCCCCACCTTGCACCCCAGGTTTCTATCTGAGACACCTGGCAGTGCAGAATTCCACCTATTTAATCCTCAGGGCTGCTAAAGACCAGGAAGAGCCACAACACTGACCAGAGCTGAGTGAGCCAGAAGATATAAAGCCATAGAGCCACAAATTGCATCTCACAGTACTGGAATGCTGTGCAAGCTGGTGCTTAAAGTGGAGGGAGGGTAAAGCCCCCTTAATCCCTCGCTTACTTCCCTCTCCCCTCCCCATCAGTAAATCCACACCTGTTAAAGGTCACCCTGAAATGAAATACATTTGAACACGGACTACTGCAGCTTGGCTCCCCCATCCCAGTCCCCTGCTGTCCCTCCCAGTTCACACTGCAGGGCAGGAGAGGGCACGGGTGTGCCCATGTGCGCTGCTTGAATGTCAATCGCAAGGCTGAAATCCCACCTGACTCCGAGCTGATCTTTAGAGAGGAATCTCTTTCTCACCCTGACTTTAAGCTCCTTTCTTTCTGAGTGTCTAGGATAACATGGCCACTGGGCAAGCCTGATCAGACAGATCTGTTATGCCACTTTCACTACCTTGCAAAAAGCTCAAATCTGATCTGGTGCAAGCTGGGGAGGGGGTGCAAAGCACTGATCTCTGTGTGTGAAATCTGAGGACAAAACCAGAGAGGTAGGTGCTGGGAGAGAATCATGCAAAGAAACAGGTGTGCATCCATGCTGCACCATGGAGAGGCACAGAGAGTAGGGAGAGCAGATGGAGCAGCAGGTACCTTCCCAACTCACTCACCAACCGATCAAACACAGCCATGAACCCTGCAACAGGAACTGTATCTATTGATGGGAGAAAGAGGTGTAGTCTAAGTCTCTGGAGGTGCGAGTACCAAATTGGAAGGTCTGGGCTAGAGATGTAGTGAGGGACAATTTGCTGGTGGGGGCTGAGCTGTGGGTCCCTCACTGCAGCCACATAAACCTCCTGATTCCTTGGTGTCTTCTAAGAAGATGCTTTGCTTAGGTAAAAAACTTAGAATGCAGTCTAAATGAAACAGCAGTGCCTCTTGGCTCCCAAGCATGCACTTTGGTCTGATATCTCCTCACCACCACAGGTTAAGTATCTGCAGCCATCAGGAAGAAAGAATCCCTGAGAAGTGCTCAGTGGGGAGAGGCATTGGGTTGAACTGGAGACTGGCTGTGTTCTGAGCTCTGTGGAAGCAACATCAGTGGATGCCACAGGGCTGTGGAAGGGATAATGTTCCAAACCAAACAAGGCTTTGCTCTGATTAAGATTAATGTCAGCAACTGAGCTTCTTCCAAGATACAAGGTAGCATAGAGAGAGCAGCCATCAACTGCTTCAGCTGGGAAGCTCAGGTAATTTGCACACAGGGCTAAGCAAGTCTTGAGTATTTTCACCAGACATAAATGTGAGAAGAGAGGAAAAGCACAGAGATGGTACTGAGGAAATGACAATGGATTCAAAGATGGCAATAAGGTGATTTTTGTAAGCATCTGTCGAACTATTTAATTAATCTCCAAATCCTCTCCCGACAATATAAGGCCCATTTGTACAACCCTCCTGCTAGGCCACTCACACTTCCCCAGCCAGACATGCTGATAAGATGGGATTCATCACACCAACCTTCCCCATGCTCATGAAGGCAGATTGGCTTGCACAGATGGCAGGTGTGTTCAGCCCTGCCCTTCTAGATTGACACCACCATGACTTTCCCAGTGGGCACGTGTCTTTCCTCTCTTTGGCATGAAGAAACTGTTTTTCACTGGTCCTTGTTTCTATTTTGTGTTTGTCTAGTCTCAGATACAGCTGTCACTGCAGCAGATTTTTCTTAGTGAAAATTCCCACTTTGGTTTTGCAAGCATCTTAATTAACGTAAATTATTTTACTACACTTTGCTACTGATAGCATGTAATTATCTCCCCACAGGTATATATTTAGCAAACCAGCAGGCTGATCAAAGACCTACAAAATAAGGCACTTTTGCAACTGACACTAGCTACAAGCAAAGGCCAGCAGGATGGGACCAAAGGAGAAGGGAGGAATTTCCCCTCCCGGGTCCTAAACACACAGCTCAAATTTCTCTACTTGAAAAGATAATGATAACATTAACTTACACATTTTATCAGAGGAACATAAAGATGCATCGATACTTAAGGGCTGTAAAGGAGGAAAGAATTGTGTACATGCTCAACTATTAATCACTGGTAAGTGATCCCCTCTGTAAAGTGTTTTGAGGTTGACTAAGGAAAAAGGCTCTGGTATAACAGAGCAAGCAATCCGGTTACAATCATAGGTGAATTCTCTCAGCTGCTTTTGCTGGGTCAATCCCTAGGTATTATTATCCAGGCAAGGCAGTTCACCATTTTCCTGAGGAAGTCTGGCCAGGGAAGAGATTCCAAACGCCACACCCCTTTCTCACCCTGTTTGACTTGGGAGTCTGGTTTCCATTGCAAGCGCGTTTTTAGATGAATGAGGTTGAGTCCTACACTGAGGAGCTGCCCTGCTGCTCACCACATCAGACTGTCCATGCAATTAAAAAATAACAGACTGGATCAAACTACCAGGGACTGTAACTTTTCTCCAAATCACTGTTTGATAAAACCTGCATCTCTCCTCTGAACTTCTGGAAGAGCTGGTAGCCCATGATTTTTCTTTCTCCTTTATGGCCATTTAACCTGTGCTGTTGGGAAGACATCAGATTGAAATAAGAGTTTAGGAGCCAGGAAGCATCCGATGCCAAACCGCATGTTTCAGAACCTTGTCTGTCCTCTTGGGTAGGTTTGAGTCTTTATTAAAAGCACTGGGTGCTTTGTCATCAGTTCCAGTGGGCGCAGGATCAGTTGGGTAAATCCTCATCTCTTGACCTTCCTGAAGGCCACTCTGTGCTACTCTACACACCTAGGGACACTGCCTGCATGTCACTGCAGTGTCACTGACCACCAGGCCCAGGCGAGACCCCGAGTGCTCAAGAGGATGGCACAGAGAAGGGAAAAAATGACCCCGGCCTCTGGGATCTTACAGTCTGAGGGAGGTTGTGCTGTGTTTTTACTCCTCCTTTTCAGTGACTTGAATGGAGGGTGTTACTTAACTTTTCAGGCCACAACTGAATCTTTGCTCTGAAAGCTGCAATATTCCGTCTTGCGCTCGCTACCGGAAAGAGGAAACCTCTCTGGTGTCCATTGACGTCTTTTGCAAAGCACTCTGGGCTCTGGAATGACGTGCTCCCTATTATTTCCATGCCATTACTGATAAACTTCACAGTATCTTCTAGAGGGATCTTCAGTAAGATGAAAACCTCAGGGCAACACTCCATTAGGCTTTTATTTTTAAAGGTTTGGTTCAACCCTCCTGAAACTGGGAGGTTTAACTGCGCTCCTTTCTCTGGGGTAGCTGAAGGAGACATTAAGTCTGTTTCTACCCACAATGCAAGATTGCTTAAGTTCCTGAGGCTCGTGGAGGAGAGTTTTGGGGTAGGATGTTAAAGGGAAGGTTACATGTGGATGGACAATGCAGTGCAGGGGGAGGAGGAGGCAAAAGACAGAGTATTGAAACAGGCAGGGAACGGAAACTTCAGACAGCCTGAGCAATCATTGATATAAAACCTGGACTGAGTACAAGGAACAGGGATTTGGGGTCAGGTTGCTGCCTGGAGCAGGTCTGGAGCTACATGCATGGAAACTGGCTCTCAAATGTCTGATTTCTTCTGTGTTCAGGAAAGAAGGGTGGAGAGCATTCTTGTAAGCAAACAGAAAGACATCAGAAATACCTTTCTTCATCACTCCTCCTCCCATCTGGATCAACCAACAAGACCCTGAATGTTGGCCAGCAGCACGGGTCAAAGGGAGGAAACGTGTGCTGCAAAACCTCCTGCCCATCTGTACCATTGAACTCTTCCTGTGTGGGTCAGGATTAAACTGTCCCAAAGATAACAGCACTGTTCCTCTCCTGCTCTACCAGAGTGGGCAGCTCAGGGCAAGGCTTAGGTCACTGCTGTCCCTAATTGCCCTGGAGATGTATCCTTGCTATGCATTTCCATTCCTACCCTAACAACCCAAATTTCCCCAGACCTTGCTACAAGCAGCTTGATCAACTCTCTGTGCTCTGCAGGGAACTCCTTCAAACCAGGCACCCGCCACCGGCTTTTTTTCCCTCAAGGTGAATTAATCTGCCTTGCATGAGTAATCCTATTTAATACAATAGGTTGCCTTGCAAGAATGAGGGAAGCAAGTTTGAAACATGCTTTTATGCAAGTACTGTAAAAGACCACAGAGTAGTTCATCAGGGGACACTTCAGCAATAAAACGACAGTTACCGGTAAAGTCCAATAATAAAATAAAGGGTAATTTAATAAGGGGATTTTTAACCCATTTAACGGGAACTAAATTTGGAACCCTTTCTTCAAGTGGTCAGGCACTTGCCTAATCCTACTTTCTGTTAATCAGTAAAGTAAAAAATCAGGCAGTGATCTCTTCCTTTGATGTTTATGTTATGGGAGAGCACTACTCAATGTAAAGAAATTTCAGTAAAAAAGCAAGTGAAGTTGGACATACAGACCAACCTCTGAGCAGGTACCTACCTCTTGAGACAACAGAGGTCCTGTGCCTTGACTCATTTAACACCAGGTAACACAGACATGCAAATTATAATGCAAGAATCCTGCAGTGGCAGGAAGAAGGAACGTGGAACAGGATGCTGTGACCTGAGAAAAGTAAAAGCTGCAGAGATTAGTGTTGATGCAGAAGCCCTGTGAGCCCCCTTCAGCATCCTTAATCTAGTCTTCATCATCTCTGACCCATCCTACCAGTCCTCTGTGGGACGGAGAGGTAATATCTAGGAAATGTGGGGTGCTGGCTGACCTGCCAGGAACAGCAGTGGGTGGCTGCTCCCTGCTGTATCACTTTGCTTTCCAGATTCAGCCCAACAAACAACAAAACTTGACACTATTTTATGAACCTCTAGAGGTCAGGCTGATGCAAAGCATCTTCCCAGCGATGCCTTCTGCTAAGTGCGGGTGACACCTGCTGGAGTCCTCTCCTCCCACAGCCCAGCCTCCCACCACCCCCGGCTCTGCAGGGGTTTTTATCTGCCCAGGCTGGTCCTCCTGGGGCTCTGCGTGCACTGAATCCTCCAGAAAGTCACTTGGGAGCGTGAAAATAAATCTGGGTGGCTCTTTGCTATTGCAGGAAGGCAAGAGATGTTTTTATCTGCACATCTACATATGTTACCTCTTCCACTACTGTGGTGATGCAGGTTTATTTTCACCATATTCTGAGGTCTGGTCTCTCCTTTTCCTTTGGCATCCTTCTGCAGGAGCTGTGCTAGAACACAGCATATTCCCACAGGGAAAAGTCCTGAGTGGGCGCTGAAATGGGACCATAAAATACGTTATTCATCTTCCATAGGATCACAGAATGTTTTGGTTGGAAACAGACCTTTAAGATCATGGAGTTCAAACGTTAAGCCAGCACTGCCAAGCCCACCACTGAACCATCTCCCTAAGCAGATCCACAGGCCTTTTCATTGCCTCCAGGGACGGTGACTTCCCTGTGAAAAATAGTCTTAACTTCTCTCCTTCCACCTCGAAGCCACCTAAGACTGCAGGTGAGGGCAGGTGATCCCTGAAGAGCTCTGAGAGGCCCTCATTTCCTACATTATATTATTAAAAATGTATATATATGTTTCAGTGTATATTGTCTGAATGCACCTGTACAGTGCTGAGCTGCAACTTCTTCAGAACACAGCGGAAAAGGTTCACGTGTGGGACACCTGCAGCCCTTAAAGGGCTGTTGCTGAAACCTTACAGCGACACTGACGAATCCTGGCAAATTTCTCACCGTTTCCTCACAACCCGCAGCGCTACCGACCAACCCACACGGGACACCCCAAGTGAACGGTGGGGACATGGGAATCCCGGGGTCGGTGTTCCCTGCTGAGGAACCCGCTGAGGAAACTGCAGGAGCGGGATATGGGAGGAAAACCGCCCCCCCAGCCCCGTGACAGCCCGGCAGGCACCGCCCGGGGCTGCGCCCGCAGCCGCCACCGGGCGAGGAGAGGGGACGG
>NW_009952597.1:1481101-1490202 GCF_000747805.2 Chaetura pelagica | reverse complement strand
CCGCCGGGTGAGTGCAGCGGCCGCCAAGGTGACCGCGGCCCCTTCCCTTTCTCCTCTCTCCCCTGACCGGGCTGTGTCTCTGTCTGTGCCGCAGTTCTCCTCAAGGACATGAAGCTGATGGACGTGAAGCTGGGCCAGCTGCCCAGCTGGGTGGCCATGAGAGACTTCACCCCCGGCGGCATCGTGGGCGCCCTGCGGAGAGGTGAGGGCCGCCGGGTCAGTGGCGGCTGCAGCAGCTCTCGGCTGGGACTGGGGGCGGATCCGGCAGCCCAGGGCCTTCCCAGAACAGCCCCTCCAGTAGCGCCTTGTTCTCCCATCTGTAAAGGTGTTTCTTTCATGGGCTCTCTCTGCCAGAGTTCTGCTGGCAGTATTCCTTCTTGCATAAAGAGGAAACGTGGCTCCCTAACTCCTGAACCTATTTGCCATTCCTAAAGATGGTAAGAAAGGACACAAGGCTTTTATAGGTCACTTGGCAGGACCTTTGGCCCTTTGCTATAGGGACAGAGATGGCATTCAGGTAAATGCAAAGGATTGAGTATTAAAGAACTGGGTAACTCCAGAACAGCTTCAGTTCATCAAAGTCACAGTAATTATTCATGAAAAATTATATATTGGGGTTTTTTTGCTTTCTAAAGCTTAGCACTGTTAACATGAGCTCACCTGGCCCAACTAACACACAGGCTGCCTTCCTTCACCAGAAACAATTTCCTGAAGTTCTGGGAAACCAGGCTGCTTCTTTCTGAGACAGAAAAACACAAAACTTGCCCAGCTGCTCTGAAAACAACTTTTCTCCTCCACAGGTTATGACAGATACTACAATAAATACATCAATGTGAGGAAAGGGGGCCTGGCTGGGGTCACCATGGTGCTGGCTGGTTATGTTGTTGTCAGCTACATCTGGAGCTACAGTCACATCAGTAAGTAAAAGCAGTAGGGATGAGGTGATAAAAACTAATCTGCTGTTGCTTTTAGAAATAAAATTAAAGACTTTGCTAACCATTGCTGCTTGATCTGAGACTGTGGGCAAGCAAACTTCTAGCCATGGGGATCTTCTATCCCAGTTGGGATGCTTTCAGTAAGTTATTGGACAGACAGTATTTCCTGTGGTGAGGAAAACACTTGAATTTCATTTGTCTGACCTGGCAGTACTTAGAAACAACAACTTTTTTAGAGTGCTTTCTTTCTTGTAATTTCAGGTGGTTTTTTTGTTTGGTTGGTTCTTTTTTTTAATCTTGTGGCTTCAGGAAAACTAACTTGCTTTTCCTTGACGCAGAGCACGACCGCTGGAGAAAGTACCACTGAAAAGTGAAGGTGCAGCTCTGGAACAGCCTTGGCTATTGGCACAGTTATCCTGCCTGCAAACATCAGAACTAATCATACTACAATCTGTACTGTTATGACCAAAAATAAAGGCACTTCACACCTACTGAGGTGACACTGACTTGTTAATTGTCCTGTGTAGGTGAGTTTATCTCAAGTTTCACCTCTCCAGGGTGAGTTCAGAGGTGGCTGGGAAAGCCTCTGCTACTTGGGCTACATTATGAACTGGAGAAACTCTTTAATACTGATTCTTATTTAGCTGTTTGATAGAAGTAAAAAGCAGGGAATTGCTTCCTAATGGACATTACATAGAGGGTGGACAACTAGCTGGAAGGATGTATTTTGATTTGAAAGAATACTTGGGGTTTAGGCAGCTTGTTGGTGTGGCCACATGTTTCTCTCACTCAGGCATCACCCCGTGACAGTTCTCCATCATGGCAGTGCTACCTCAGGTGAGATCAGCTGAGCTCTAAGGAGTCTGCAACTCTGATTCTATCACTGGGATGCTAGAGCTTCTTGCCTCCAATGAACTATTTCTATCAAAACCCTACCTATTTCTGTTACTTAGAGAAGATGGAAGGTTATTCTGAAGAGGTACAAGCTTAAGAGACCCTTACTCTAACAAAGATCTGTGAAGTTAAACTGAGGGAAAACTGCTTCTTGACTGACATGCAGTGCTGAGATCTCCAACAGGAGCCACTACACGTATAAAAGCAGAGTAAAAGAGCACTGGTGGCTCAGCCCCAGGTGCTGACCCACTGCACAAGGACCTGCTGCCACCTGGAACTGCAGCTGGGACCACAGGTACCACCAACACGATCCGTTCTAAAGAGGAGGGAGAATGAAACCCACTTGTTAAGGGATAAAAAGAATCTCTCAGGAGCTTCAGAGTTAAAAGGAAGGCTTTCTGTTTTGGAAAAGGTAGTGGAGACCATAAATTCCTGCCCTAGGCAGGGAAGGCAGCCAGACACCTTCAGATCCCTTTCCACATGCCCAGTTCCACACAGATTAATTGATCTCATAGCCTGATCACTGCAACCTGGAGGGGCACAACATGTTAGGAGGAGTGTCAGGGTCTGTCATACCAGTCACTGAGGCTTTCAACTTCTATTTTGAGTGACTCTGAGTCTCCACAGTGAAAGAACAGCATTCAAACCAACACAGGCTCTGGTGCCTTTTCTTAATCTGGTCATTTTACCTTGTTCACAAAAAAGAAAAGGAAAAAAAAACACAGCCAGCTCTTTCCATCAGAACATTTCAATAAAAACAGAGGATAAAGGCAGCCAGCAAATGAGAGGGGGGTTAGAATCAATAAGGCTCATGTTGTAGGTGCATTTTTTTCTTTTTTTTTAATTCACATTTTGTCATTGGCCCTTCTGAAACAGTCTTCTCACAAAATGAAGGGGTTTGGCTGGCAAAAACTGCTCTCAGAAGAATGCTCTGCTGCTTTTAAAAGCAGTGCTCTGTAAGAATACACATCTCCACTCCTTCATCTTCTCTAGGCTATGGAAACACCTGCTCACTGTGAGCTGGATGACGGGGGGCTCAGACAAGGCTCTTTTATTCCTACTCTCCAAGCCATGTTCCTTTCCCTCCTGGATTTTTGCACACAGAAAGGAGCACAAATGGAGCTTTCCTCCACCCACTGCTCCTCATTGCTCAGCTAACCACAGAGATGCCCATTTATTCTCCCCCTTGATCAGTTCTCACCCAGAAGATTCAATTTCTACCCTTCAGCACAGGAAGAAGCGCAGAAAGAAACAAGTGGATGAGAGTTTTACAACCTGATGTACGTGACACGTTGTCAACCACCAGCACACCCACTACAGCAGGCTGGAGCTGGGAACATGACTTGGGCTTTTGAAGAGCCACAGAACAGCAGAATCCCTGCTTCCTCCCTGAAGGGAAGGCATTCCAAGTATTAAGCTTTCCCAGTCAGTCTTCCTGCTTCCCACAGGGAGGGCTGAAAATGCTGCAGGTTCTCCCAAGAGAAGTGGCAGAAGGAAAACACTTGAAGGAAACACTGGCATAAGATGTGTTTATGTAGAGTGCTGCACTGTGAGGGGGTTCCACATCCATTTGCTTTTAGATCTGCCTTTCAGCAGGGCTCAATGAACATGGGCGGAGGCCAAAATCTATTTTTAAAAAGGTTAAAACATAAAAAAAAAGATTTGTGGGCAATTACAAAAATGTTGCTTAGCAGCAGCCAGCCTCTGACCAGTTCTTTCAGTAATGGCATTAAAAAACAACCTGATTAATAGTTCAAGACATGGTGCTAGGCAGAAACCTTTCCTCAGTGTTAACAGCTCCCCTGCACTCTTCATTCTGCTCTTTCACTGTCCACTGAGAAAGGCCAGATGTCCTTTGGTGCATCTGTTGGCATAATGACCTTTTTCACCACACTAAAAGAGAAAAGAGAGAGAGAGGAGTTATTCTACAGTGACAGCTTTTTTCCCCTCTAGCTGCCTTTATTAAGGTAAGCCAGCAACAGTTCTGACTGGGAAGCTTTTCCACATATGGAAGATGCAGCATTAGACAGAGGAAGGTGCATCTCAACCAGAGATTCACAACAGCACCTTGAAGCTCTTCAAGCCCAAAGAGAAATACCAGTATCTGGTGCTACAAGGATCTCCAGATATGGAATATTACTTGCAGCTAAAATACTAAGCAGCTATTCATGATTTTCAGTGAAATAGATTCAGCTACTTACTATCCCTGTCCAACCACAGGGATTTTTACCCAAACAAGCACCTAAGGCACAGAAGTTACCTTAAGAGAAGCTGGTACTTAACAAGTGTGTAAGTTTTACTTGTGCTCCTCAAGGAACAACCAATGGGAACAGCTCATTCCTTGGTTTGACAGCTGAAATACTGAGCAGTCTTTACATATTCAACTTGTTACTCCCAAGGACCTTTCATGCTAAGAGGGGAGAAGAAAATCTTCCCACAATCACCAAGTCTAAGCAAATCAATTCATGACACAAAACTAACATTCACTGTTAATTTGAAATGCTCAGCAGTCTCCTTCAACTGCCACTGTGGTTGGGTTTCCTGTTCATTAGCAGATGAGCACTGTCAGTCCTACAGCAGCCTTAACTGTCACAGCAAGTCTGTAAGCTGGCAAACCAGGGACCTGGAGCCCCCAGAACTCAGAGCCAGTTCCTACAGCTGCATCCATGCACAAAATGCAACACCTGCAAGCACAGCACGAGTTCACACCACAAAAGAACCTTTTTCAGGACCAACATTGCTCATCAGGACAGACCTTTGCCCGTGACAAGCACCCAGCAGCAAAGCAGCCTGATGTCACAGGTGTCCAGGTGACACAAACCTTGCACCTCTTCAATCCCTCCCTCTCTCACCCCTCTCAATTACCTTGTAGCAGGTGACCTGCTCCAACGGCCGGGGTCCTCTGTTCCCAGAGTTGTTATTTTGAGACTGCATGACTCCAATGACTTGGGGTGTCCTCTGTGGGTGAGGAGAAAAGTTCAGACTCATTAAGTGCATCGAGGATAAGGACCTTTATGGTTGTTATTTTGTTAAGGGAAAAGAGCACCCACGTATTGGATGATCAATTTTCCTCCAAGTCTGTGTGTGGGTGCTCTGCCAGCTGGAGCAGCAGAGAGAAGAAATCAAGTGCTGAGGCTTACAAAGTCCAGCGATGCTGCTTTTCTCTAGAAAGCAGATTTAGAGAGTAGGTTTATGCTGCTAAAATACCACTGCCACCACTGAGAGATGTCAGGCAAATGACAAAACCTTGGCAGATCATCACACAACCACAGATGATTTGCTTTTATGTGATGTGGGAGTGTTCTGTGAGCAGATCTCCACAAAAAGTGGGAGCAGTGGCAGGATTTTCAGCACCGTAGCAGCACTCAGGGTGGCTGCTTAATTCTTGCAGAGCACCCTCCCTGCCAGGCACTGCCCCAAAGAACAGGACCTGTCACTGCTGGCCTCTGAGCCGGAGGACAGCACTAATGATCAAGAAGGTTAAAGGGAGAAAGAGAACAAAGCAAAAACACCACAATGCCAGGGTGAAGGCAACACCAGTCCATTGTGATCAGCTGGTGGACATGAGAGGGCTGGGAGGAAGAAAGAGAAGGGACAGAGCTCTGCTTGGATTTGTCCCCAAGTTCTTAATCACAAAAGAATATCACACCCTTTTGTAGAACAGGAAGGGCTTTACCTCATTCAGGATTTCTGCAATGCAGATGCAAGAGCCCAGGTGTCCAGTTCTGACTGGGCAATACACCCTCTTTTAAAGAGCTGTGGGAGAGGCTTTGAGGGTAGGTGTGGGGGGTGGAACTATGTACCTTTTGCTGGGTTTGTGTTGGCTGAGGCAGTGGTGGTTGCTCTGTGGTTCCCATTGGCAGTTCAAACCGAGGGCTGGTTTAGATGGAAACAAGAAAATTGATTCTCAAACCATGTGCCAACGTTTTAGCACCAGCTCAGTCACCTAACTCCAAACACCACAAACATTCAGCTGATTAAATACAGCTCCCAGGAGACAAACATCCCCCTCCCCACTTCCCTGATACTCAGCAATTATGTACAAGGAAATGCGAATCCAGTATGCCATACAACTCTCTAGCTGGGAAGTCTTCTGGAATACAAACCCATCTGATCCCACTGGACTCTTGGCATCTGATCACCATGCAGAGTCTCACCGATAACTCCCTGCAGAGGCCCTGCCCATATTCTCAAATCTGTACAAACTAAAGTTTGGCCACATCTCCAAAGCTCTTGGGAAGCACTAGAGCACCCTCGTTTGAGATGGATGGGATTCCATGAGAAAGACAAGCTTCCAGCCCAGCCTGGAAGCATACTCACTGCATGAATTTACAGGTAGGCCCCTCGGGACAGAATCCCACGAGGTAATTCACACAAATGACTCTCCGAGTGTGCCGGTGTCTGCAGAGGGGACCTGCAACACAAAGCTCTGTTGTTCACCTTCCACACAGATGCTCCCCCAGCAGCTACACAGATGATGCAGAGACAGAACAGCCAGACCCTACCCTTGATTTATAGCCACAGAAGTAGCCACTGTGTGACATACATACCATGTTTACAGAAGCCTCTATCATACCAGGGACAGTCCTTGATCTTAGACTCCGGGTCGATGTGCAAGAATGGACATTCTTTGTTACTGCATTCCCCTGCACCAAAGGGAAAGACACTTCTCAGTCAAGAGTGCAGGTTCCAGAGCAAATTAACTCCCAAAACATTACCTGGATCACGTAGCTCCCAGAAAGCTGTTAGCAGCACTTATCAGTTCAGGCACAAGTCTTACTTCCTGCCTTAACCTAGATGCAGAACACCAAGGACTCATCCTCGGTGAGTAAAGCTCTACCAGACTGGATTACTTATGTGTGCTTTCAAACTCAAAATGTGGAAACTAAATTTGAAACAGCAGTCATGAGAACAAAAACCAAGCATTTAGTGCACCACGGGTGTGGAGGAACTACAAATTGCACACTAACCTCAGTCCAAGGAAACCTACAAGACTGTAAGTTTCTGACAGCAAGTTGCCTCATTATGTCCAGATCTCCAGAGCTGGAAAGCAAGTGCATAAAAGTGTTGCACCCCCATGCCCTCTGCTGCTCATCAACTCCCCAAAATAAGACTCATGCAAAGACCAACTGCTCAGTCTACTCATCTCATACCCAGGAAAGATCAAAAGGCCTAAAACCCAGTAAAAACCTGAGTTTCCCCCTCTTCCCCCAAGGGATGAGCTCTCAAGAGATCTACAATATGTCACAAATTCAGGGGGATAAGGAGATCTGGAAAAGTACAAACTAACAAAACATCAGACACTGAAGAACAGTAACACCCTGAAGATGGATGCACCAGGACCCTCTTCACCAGACTCCCATGCTAGCAAGGGAGTAGTAGGAGCCACAACACCCCTTACCAAATTTGGAGTAGAAGTAACACTCAGGCATCTTGGTCATGTCATACTCGTGCAGAAACTCGCACTGGTCTCCTTTTTTGCACAGTCCTCGTAGCCAGTGTTTGCAAACAACTGTCTTTTCCCCACTGATGTGTCTGAAGGGGCACATGCCTCCTGCAGGAGGACAGGGCAAGGAGAAGGGAAAGAAAGAACAGTTACAACCTGTGGAACAGGAAGGCACAGGGCAACAGCAACACCACTTTTCCCCCTGCAAAGGGGGTTTCCGAATGCAGTTATTCCAGTATCCTGCATTTTTATCCTCTATCCCAGCTTTACAAAACACCAGGAGGATTGCAAACAGTGCTAGAAAATCTAGTTTGCCCCCCCACTTTGCCCCCAAGAATGTGACTGTATTGGAAATACAACTTGCCTTTCCCACAGGCCGCTTTTAAAAAAAATTCACAGACAGCTGCACCTGATTCTGCAAAAGAGAACAAAGAAACATGGTTGATTCTAACAAAGTTTTGTGGCAACTCTTAAAATCTTTCCTTCCCCAGAAAGACAATCTGGCCTTCAACCTGAAAAGCAGCATTTTGGTTTGGGGAATGTACTTTCTCCCATGAGTTCTGTGTTTGGATCTGGCCCTCACAAACGTGTGTATTATTGGGGGACACTACAGGGAATCTGCAGAGATTTAGAATCATAAAATCATAAAGGTTGCCAGGGACCTTAAGGCTCAGCAGGTTCCAACCCCCTTGCTATGAGGAGGAACACCTCCCACCAGACCAGGCTGCACAAGCCTCATCCAACCTGGCCTTGAACACCTCCAGGGAGGGGGCATCAGCAACTTCCCCAGGAAACCTATTCCTTACTGCCCTCATGGGGAATAATTTCTTCCTGATGTTTAACCTAAATCTCCCCCCTTCCAGTTTAAAACCATTACTCCTTGTCCCATCACTGCCTTCTCCAGTAAAAAGCCCCTCCCCAGCTTTCCTGGAACCTCTTCAGGCACTGGAAGGTGCTCCAAGGTCTCTCTGGAGCCTCCTCTTTTCCAGCCTGAACAGCCCCAACTCTCTCACCTCTGTTTGGTTCTGTTTCTTTTGCTTTTCAGACTATTTTTTTTAATTGGCATTGTCTTTCTCTGCTCTTAAGTCCAGCATGTCAGTGAGTCCTGTACTTACAGTCCTGACAACAACAGTCTTTAATTTTACAGCCTGAAACAACCATTAGTGTGACTCCCTTGCTGATCCTGACTGACAGGAACCAGAACACACTCAAGGAAATTAAAACACAAGTTTAGTAGCCTGGTCAGAAAACTTCATCAAACTATGAGTCTCCTGGGACAATTCGTGTCAGATTATTAGACTGAAGGAAAAGGTTTATAGACCATAGGAAAAGGTACAGAGACTAAGACGAAGTCCCCCCTACCACCAAAATGCCTCATATATCAGAAGAGAGTGAAAAATAAATAAAGCACTGAGCAGGGAAGGGATGTTTATCACAGTAACAACTCATGTGGATGAACGCCACCTGGATAAAGACCGAAACCTCTCAGCCAGAGTAGGAGTTGGGTGGACATAAGGCCTGAGCACGGCCCTCAGAGCCCGGGAAGTCCTCCCTTCCTCCTCCCTCAAAATGCCTCATATATCAGAAGAGAGTGAAAAATAAATAAAGCACTGAGCAGGGAAGGGATGTTTATCACAGTAACAACTCATGTGGATGAACGCCACCTGGATAAAGACCGAAACCTCTCAGCCAGAGTAGGAGTTGGGTGGACATAAGGCCTGAGCACGGCCCTCAGAGCCCGGGAAGTCCTCCCTTCCTCCTCCCTCCCTCCCTCCTCTTCCTCCCCCTGCCCCTCCCCCCGCCGCAGCCCGGAGGCGGCCCCAGGG
>NW_009952597.1:1473191-1480388 GCF_000747805.2 Chaetura pelagica | reverse complement strand
GAGGAGGAGGGGGATGAGGATGAAGGCGTGGAGTTCGGGACGCTGTCTGACAAGTTTTCTTCCAGAAAATATTATCGCAAAACCACGTCGCACTTTCAGAATTTAAAGCTTCACGAAGGAGAAGAAGAAGAACCAGAGGGGAAACCCCGGCGCCGGCCCCGGAACACCCCGCGCTGGTACTTCCTGCGCTGCAAAGGCCTCCTCAGGGAGGACAAGGTCTGGCCCGGGGCTCCTGTGCTTGGGTCTGAGCAGCGGGGGTGAAAGAGGCAGCTCTGGCCCGTGCACGTTTACCTGCAAAGACATTTTGCTGAGAGTATTTACAGAAAGATGCAAAATAAGGATGTGTGAGGGATCCCTTGCTCTGTAGGACTTCAGCACAACCCGCCCACAGCTGTGTGTGTTAATTTGCATTGTACTCCGTTTTCTTGCTGCCTCATTGGGGATTTTTCCTCTTCCCTGCAGCTGGCAGAGGCTCTGGAGCTGTTTGTTAAAGGATGAGCGTGTGCAGCCAGAGGAAAGCAACTACACTGTCCTGATAGGTGGCTGTGGCCGGGCTGGCTACGTCAAGAAGGCTTTCAGGCTCTACAATGATGTAGGTTGTTCTCTCCTCTCTCAAACCTCCATGACATTTTCAAGGCTAAAGCTGTTTAAACCTTACTTGGCCTCCCAAATGCTTTTGATTCAGTGTTTGCACCCTCTTCGCCTCAAACTCCTCACAACACGTTGTGGGATTCTAAAAGCCCTTTCCGAAATAGCCAGTTCCAATTCTTCTTTTCTCCCCTCAGATGAAAAAACGAGGCTTGGTGCCCACCGAGGCCACCTACACGGCCCTGTTCAACGCCTGTGCCGAGTCGCCGTGGAAGGACTCGGGGCTGCAGAGCGCCCTCAAGCTGCGGCAGCAGCTGCAGAGCAAGGACCAGGAGCTGAACCTCATCACCTACCACGCTTTGCTGAAGGTCTGTGCCCTCTGCGCCGACCTCAGGATGTGCTTGGATGTGCTGAAGGTAAAGACCTGACTTTTTTGTGAGCAATGGCAGGACTCGGGGAAATGGCAGGAAGCTGAGTCAGGAGGTTTGGGTTTGGTATCAGGAAAAGGTTTTTCATCTGGAGGGTATTGAGCACTGGAACAAGCTCCCCAGGGAAGTGGTCAGAGCACCAAGTCTGCCTGGGTTCAAGAAGCATTTGGATGGTGCTCTCAGGCACATGGTGTGATTCTTGGGGTGCCCTACACAGGGACAGGAGTTGGGCTCCATGATTCTGATGAGTCCCTTCCAACTCAGCATGTTCTGTGATTCTATGATTTTCTTCTCTCAGGTGTGTTTCATGGGTTCACCATTCCTGTTTGTCTCCATCCCTCATTTTGAAGACCTGTAGATCTAGTTCCTTTGGGACCTCTCACTGCAGCTTTTCTCACAAGGGACACTCTGGGAGCAGCTAAAAAGATTGCTGCTCCTGCCCCCAAATTCCCTGTAGGTCCTGTAGGGGAGAATCCAGGACCTGCAGAGGCATTTTGGGGCTCCTGAAGCAAATGCTGGGATTTCACCCCATGCTTTGCTGCTACTGCAGAAGACAACAGCTGTATTTGAGCTTCACAGCCAGCTGCCAACGGGGAAGTTTAATGCTCTCTCTGCTCTTACAGGAAATTGTACAGAAGGGCCATGTTCCCACAGTAGAGACCTTCAGCTTCCTCCTCATGAGTTGCATAAAGGACAGAGACTGTGGTTTCCGACATGCCTTGCAGGTTTGTCTGCATGATCTGAGCAGGGAGAGAAAAGGGCTTCTGTGTTGTAACTCAGTACTTGACCACCTGGAAGACAGCAGGTTGCTCAGAGCTGATGGAACAGAAGGTCTGTGAACTTGACTTCCATCAGAACATCTCGTACACTCACAAACGTCCCTGATGTGTACTAGTTTGAGGCAGCTGCTTGTTGTCCAGTGGCATCTCACCTCCTTGTGCTGTGAACTTGCTCCTTTTCTGCCTTAAGTCACCAAATAATAACCTGGAGCTCCTGGAGAGAGTCCAGAGGAGGCCAGGAAGATGATCGCAGGGCTGGAGCAGCTCTCATATAAAGATAAGCTGAGAGAGTTGCAGTGTTCAGCCTGGAGAAGAGACGCTCCAGGGAGACCTTAGAGCACTTTCCAGTGCCTGAAGGTGCTGCAGGAAAACTGGGAAGGGACTTGGGACAAGGGCAGGGAGTGAGAGAACAAAGGGAAATGGATTGAAGCTGGAAGAGGGGAAGATTTAGGTGAGATATTAGGAAGAAACTCTTCATTATGAGAGTGGTAAGACACTGGCCCAGGTTGCCCAGAGAAGCTGTGGCTGCCCCATCCCTGGCAGTGTTGAAGGGCAGGTTGGATGGGGCTTGGAGCAACCTGGGCTGGTGGGAGGTGTCCCTGCCCATGCAGGGGAGTTGGAACTAGATGGTCTCTAAGGTCCCTTCCAATCCAAACCAGTCTGGGATTCTATAATAACAGGGCAGGTAGATACAGTCTGAAATGCTCCTGTTATTTAAGGTCACCCACACCTGGTGTTCATCTTCCTCTCCTCAGGTCTGGAAACAAATGACCACACTAGGGATAAGGGCTGACAGCCACATCTACAACCTGCTGCTTCGTGCTGCCAGGGACTGCGGGGTGGGGGACCCGGCCGTGGCGTCCCAGCTCCTGCTCACACCCCCCCAGCAGCACCCACCTCAGCTCAGGCTGCCACCCGGGAGGCAGAAAGGAAAAAGGCAGATGAAGAAGGGAGCAGAGAGCACAGCTGCTGTCCAGCTGGATGTGGAAGCTATGGAAAAGCAGTTATTTCTGGAGAGTTCAGTGCAGCCTGAGGAGCTGATCCAGCAACAAAACAAAGATGTGAATTGGGCCAACGCAGAACCAGCTGCTCTGGACAACCCCAGCACAGCTCCCAGCAGAATGGCAGCATTGGTGAGGAGAGGCTGGAACGAAATGGAGCAGGAACAAGCATGCCCCAGCCAGGAGCAGCACTTCTGCAAGCTGCCCAACCTCCTGGATTCTGGGATGCCCAACGCAGCCGTGGTTTCCCTGGGGTCAGTGGCCAGGCCATCTGACAGACTGGCTTTGATGGGGGACGTGGAAGGCTTCCTGAGGAGAATGAAAGAGGACAATGCAGAACCCAACATTAAAACATTCACGTTGCTGGCTGAGCTGGTAGAGCCCCAGAGCCCCTCTGAGTCCTCTTTGCTGGCACTCCTGGATAAGCATAAAGTGAATGTAGATGTGACCTTCTTTAACACTTTAATAAGGAAGAAGAGTAAACGAGGAGATCTGGAAGGAGCAAAGGTGAGGAAAAACACAGAACCACCCTGTTACCTCCTTGTTTCAGGCCTCAGTTACCTGTTTGGCTGTGAGACCCATTTCTCTATCCACAGTAGAAACTGGGAACCTCACACTGGTTTCCACAAGACCAGGTTGATTTCTGAGTCGTTCTGGATTCTGTTTCATCTCCTCCAGCTCTGCCTGGAAAGCTGCAAGGAGACTCGTTCCAAGCTGATCCAACACTTGTGTCTTGCAGAGCTTGCTGCCAGCTCTGGTGAAGAGGGGACTGTCACCCAACCTCCAGACCTTCTGTAGCTTGGCCATCGCCTGCCACCAGGAGAAGGAGGGGCTGCAGTTACTGGCAGATCTGAAGGTAAGGAGCTCTGCAGGGTTGGGTCTGAAGGAAGAGCAAAGTGAAGCCCTTCTGAAAAGCCCTGCTGAGGTGTCGGTGTTCTCACTGCAAACCCCTGGTGCTGGTTGTTTGCAGAGGTCTGGAGTTACTCCCAACAAGTACATCTACAGCACGCTGATCGCCGGTGCTGTCCGGCAGCTGGATTACCGCTACCTGACCCAGATCCTGAGGGACATGAGGAGCAACCAGGTGCCTCCCAACGAAGTCATCATCCGCCAGCTGGAGTTTGCAGCACAGTACCCTCCCAAATTTGACAGGGTGAGTAGCCACGCCTGGTCGGGTGTGAGGGCATCCTGAAGGACACCAGCAGGGAGGGGCAGGACATCTGCCTAAGCCTTTTTCCTGGGGGTTTCTCTGATCCAGCTGAGTGATTCTGAGCTGATTCTTTAGTTGCAGCTGGTAGCTGTCGTGTGCTGGTACTGAAGTGAGATCTCTTCTAACAGAAACTTGGGGTTTCTTTGGATTTGTGTTTGCAGTACAAGTCAAAGAACATATACCTGGAGAAAATCGATGGTTTCCGTGGCTACTACTACCGGTGGTTGAAAGTGATGGCAGGAGAGGAGACTCCCCACCCCTGGGCAAAGTACAGAACGGTGAAAGGTGGGGCAGGTGACAGGGGGGATGAGGCTGAGCAAGAGGAGAAGGAGCTGTGAGGAGGAGGACACTGAAGTTCCGCATCTCCCCTGTGCTGGAAGAACTTGGAACTTGCTCCTTTAAACTGCCCTTACAGTAAAGCTGCTTTGTATTTCCATGATTTCTGGTGGTAGCTACATAATAAAATATTTATCCTTTGTCTTAAGGAAATACATTTCCAGGGAATTTCTGTAAACTGCAGAGGATTGGGCAGGCTCTGGTTGAACAACCCCTGGGTTAAACAAGGGAGAAGTAAATCAGATCTGATGGTGGTTTAGCTCAATGCTGGTTTGTCTCTTTCCTTGTTCTATCTGGACACTTCAGTGTGACTGGTCAGTCTCTTATGGACTGCTGGCATTCCAGAATGGATCTGCATGCCAATTCCAGGTTACAAACCTTAGCAGAGAGCTCTGGTGTCATTTAGCTTCTTGCTACATAAGATCAGGGAAGAGATTAAATCAGACTGGATGTTTGAGAACTCATTTCCTTTCCACACAGGTTTTTAAATTCAGTTTGTTAAGAAAGAGAGAGAAGAGCTGCTGAAAAACAACCTCCCAGGAAACAGAGCAACCTCCAACCTCCCAAAGAACATCCCACAGGAGAAGGGGGCATGGAAATGCTTTCCCAGAGGATGGCACCACTCCCTCAGGAGGGCAGAGTTTATTTTAAAATAAATGGCTACACAAAAGTTACTCCAACCCCCCCTCCACTACACACACAATCCCAATGAATACACTGCTGGTTTAACTGCAGCACAGAAAGACCTGATCCCACAGGAGGTGGCTGGAAGGGCAGGAAGAGTCTGCTGCGCAGGATAAGATCCCTCAGAATTCCCAGGATGGGGGCCGGTGGCTTCAGCCTGAGCAGCCTCTGCATCCACAGTGTGTGCACTCAATGATCCTCCCCTGGAAAGAGAGACAGGAGGAGAGGACCTCAGGGCCATGTGGGGAGCAGGGAGCAGCACCCACCAGGCCTCCAGGTCTGGGGGAGGGCTCTACTGTCTTATTTTCTTTGGGTTGTAACAACTGTAAACAACTGCACACCAAAGCCAACTAGCTTTATAACCAACTCGATACCAACTCGAGCAGCCAAGACAGAAAATGTCAGAACTGGGGAAATGACCCAAAAAGCACAGCATCACCTGCTCTGCTGACCTGGGAGGAGCTGGACCATGTCCAGACACACAGAGGAAGGCAGTGACAGTCCCTTACCACTTCCAGCTTGCTCTTGGGGACCCTGCAGATGCAGTTGGTGCCAAAGTTGGTGTCCCGTGTCTGGATGCAGCGCAGGCAGCAGAGGTTCTCATAGCCCTGCTTCTTCCACTTGGCAATCAGGTTCTTGTCAGCATATCCTTCCTTGATGCAGTACTCATAGAGCTCTGGAGAAGAGCAGACACACCAGGAGACTCATGTCAGGAGTTACTGGCTGTAGTAACTAGCAGTTGAAGCCAAGCAGCCAGCAATCTTTCTCCCACCACTCTCCCTCCCCACCAAGGAGCAGTCCAGGCACACCCCAGGACAACATCTCCCTCCCTTCTTTGTTCCCCTGCCTTGGATAAAGTGTTTGTGCTCCTCACCTCTGCTGATGGCTTTTCTCTTATAGAAGAGATCAAAGATGTAACGTGTTTTCTGATGATGAATCCTGAAGATGGGCCAGAGGGATTCCACCTTCCTCTTCCCTTCGTGTGGCTCCGTCTCCGCTGGAACACAAACACCAGCTTTCACCTCACCAGCTTATTTCCTTACTCACTTAGAGATAAGACCAAACGTAATGGGAGAAGATTCAAAGAAAGAGGACCTGCTCTGCAACAGCTCCTTTAAGGAAGGAAAACAGGAAAAGAAAGACATGGGGATGATGTGATCCAGGCTGGGATGGAAGGTGACCTCATGGCTCGTCAGACCAGAGCGACAGCACGGACAGGAAGGGCCAGTGTGTCTGTGCACCAGAATGAGCTCCAGGCCTGGCCTTGGAGTGCCCTGAACTGTTCACCAAGCTGAGGGGTTGCTGGTGTCAGGGCCACGTCCCTGCAGACCCCAGCTGTACTGCTCACCTTCTCTCATCTTCTGATCCAGCTCATCCAGCGTCGGCTCGATCAGCTCCCAGCCATCCGGGGGAGGCTTCCGGCTCCGCTTCACCTTGGGCATCCTGCTGGAAACCAGGCAGGGCAGGGGGCTTGTCTGGGCTCAGGGATGTGGGGGCTTCAGGCCTCACAACTCTGGGAAGGAAACAAAAGAGTTAAAGATATTTATCTGAATTTTTCTGTGCCCCTTTGCCATTTCTTAGAACCCCAGGTTGGTTTGGATTGGAAGGGACCTTAAAGGTTATCCAGTTCCAACCCCCTGCATGGGCAGGGACACCTCCCACCAGCCCAGGTTGCTCCAAGCCCCATCCAACCTGCCCTTCAACACTGCCAGGGATGGGGCAGCCACAGCTTCTCTGGGCAACCTGTTCCAGGCTCTCACCACCCTCACACCAAAGAATTTCCTCCTCATGTCCAACCTCAATCTCCCTCTGCTTCCTGCAGCCCCTTCAGGCACTGGAAGCTGCTCTAAGGTCTCCTTGGAGCCTTCTCTTCTCCGGGCTGAACACCCCAACTCTCCCAGCCTCTCTGCAGAGCTGAGCTGCCCCAGCTTCTGTGCATCTTCGTGGCCTGCTCTGGACTTGCTCCAAGAGCTCCATGTCCTTCTTGTGTTGGGAAATCCAGCACTGGCCATAGCGCTGCAAGGGCGAAGGAGAGCGGAACAGAGGGGGTGAAACCCCCTCCTTCAACCCGCCGGTCACGCTTTTGTTGCACTTCCTTCACTTCAACGATAAAAACGAGCTCGTGACGGACGCAGGGTGCGGCCCCGCGATGCCGCTGCAGCTGCTTCACC
>NW_009952597.1:1467285-1472263 GCF_000747805.2 Chaetura pelagica | reverse complement strand
CTGAACACCTGCCCCACCGGCGGTTCGGTGGGGGAACCGGGCAGAGGGTCCGGCCGGGGGGCCGGGACCCGGGGGTTGTTCCTCACGCTCCGGGGGCTCCAAACGCGGCTTTTTTTCATGTGGTTCCGGCGGCTCCGCATCTGGGCGTTAGGGAGCAGGTACCGACTTGCTGGTGTGATTAAGGAGGGACTGTCAGGGCTGAGCTGGATCCACCCAGAACCTTCTCCAGATCCACCATCTGCATAATTGGCTCCTGTGCCAGCGTCGGTGAAACCCCAGTCACAGCCTTGAATGCAAACCAAGCCTCACCACTCACCTTCCTGTGGTTTCCTGCAGTTGATTCCAGCAGCGTTTCCCAAGCTTTAGTTCCAAAGCTGCTTCTCTTTCGATTTCCTCCAGGGACACTTGATTGTGTGTCCCTTGCCCAGGGACTGTGATCAAGGCTGAAGCTTCCCCCTGTTTTTTGTGAGGACAAAGAGCTGTGCTGGGTTATGACCCCAAAACTCAAGGAGTTTCCTGCTCTGGGTTTCCTTGTACAGTTTAAAATGTTTGGTTTACATGTTTCTTTCCAACCTTTTGCTTCTTGGGATCTTGGATCTTTGCCCACCCCCCAGGTCAGTCAGAGTTGTTCTATTATGGAGTGGCCTTTTGCACTCACTGCTTGATCTCGAGTGAAGATGTTATCCAGCCATGAATAAATGTGGTTACAGCACTATTTTTTTTATTATTTTCTTCCTTTTTGAATACTTTGATTCAAAGAGAATAAGGATTCCTTCCATATCCTCCTGTTCTCATAGAATCATGGAATCCCAGACTGGTTTGGGTTGGAAGGGACCTTGAAGACCATCCAGTCCCACCCCTGCATGGGCAGGGACACCTCCCCCCAGCCCAGGTTGCTCCAAGCCCCATCCAACCTGCCCTTGGACACTTTTTTTATTTCAATCCTTTAACTTCCCTGCTGGCAGCTGAGGCCTGGTGTGTTTGGGCACGTGTTTTGCTGCCTGGGGCAGCTGCTTGTCCTGCCAGGGAGACCTGCAGGTGATTCTGTCTGTGAAGTGCTCCAAGAAGAGGACAAGGATCCTTATCCCTCTTTCACAGCTGGGAAACTGAGGCAGGGAGCTGCTGTGAGGGGCACAGCCTGGAGCAGTAGGTTGGTGGCAGATGTGGGAGCAGGTCCCTGCCTGTCTGATCTCCTGTGCAGAGCACAGCCCCAGCCCCTGCTGAGCTCCCCTCAGGTTTGTTGGGGCTTCATGCAGGTTTTCCTGGTGTTAGGTGATGTGTCAGGGATGTTATTCTTGTTCCTCTGGAGTGATGTCACGTGCTGGGCCGGGAGGTGAGGGCTGCAGAGCTCCCGGGCTGGTCTGGTTCCCAGAGTGTTGCCCTGGGGGGTGGTTGGGAGCAGCCAAACAGGAAACACCTCTGGCACCTGGGAGCTTCCCTGGCCCCCACCTGAGGCAAACACCCCAGGGGTCTCTGGAAGGCTTTGCAGAGGGGTTGGTGAGGTAATTTATTCCACAGCTCAGCTTCTGCTGAGCCAAACCCTGAGAGTTTGTCTCTGCTGAGCCAGGGGGGCTGCTCTGGAGAAGCTGAGATTCCAAAGCTCCTGTCCCTCCCTCCTGTCCCTCCACACTGACACCTGCCCCCACGTCCTGCACAGCCCTGAGGCAGGAGGGACCATCCCCTCAGCCCCCCCACCCTAAAGGTTCCATTGTCCTCAGCAGGTGAGGTGGGGAGGGTGGGAGGGTTCCCTGCTCCTCCCCTCCGACTCTCCTTCGCCCCCTCACCTGGGCTCTGCTTCTGGCTCCATCCTGTGCAGCCTCTCCCTTGATCTCTACAGCCCAAGGCTGGACCCCCACTGCTCAGCTTGCTTTCCAGAGTTCTCTGAGCTGGAAGAACAGAGCAGTCTCTTGCAGGAGTCATTCATGACTTCAGCAATTCATTAATCAACAGAATTTTGCAGATCTTCCCCAGGCAGCCCAGCTAGTGAAGCGGAGTCTCCTCTTCCCAGTTCCTAGAACTTGTTTTGATTTTTCCTTGCAAAGCAGTGAAACATGGAGGCTCCTTTTCATAGTTCTTTAGCTCTATTATAATTCCCAAAGCTTTTGTCCAGTTATCTTCTTGTTTTCTCCTGGCACAGCCTTGGTCTAGGGAAGGAGATAAGGAGACAAGCTCCTCGGAGACCATGGGTGCCACAGGAGCAGAAAGCATGGAGAGCAGCCTTAGGACTGAGCACCCCATGCCAGCCTGGGAAGGGGCTGGTTAGGCAGGGGTGGGCAGGGAAGGGTGGTGTCACCCAGAGCTGAGGGACACTTGGAAGCTCATTGCCCAGCAATGAGTGTCCCAGCTCTGCTGTGGGTGAGGGATGGGGACACCCACCTTGGGCAGCACCTCCCTGGCTCCCTCTCTGCAGGACAAGCCTTGGTGGTGATGTCTCCAAAACCAGACCACAGGGAAAAAAAGAACTGATTCCCCAAGTATCTTAATATGGATCAATAATCCAAATTCTCACCCAAAACTCCTGGAGAGTTTCATTGAGTTCAGTGTGTCCTTCTTTCATTGTTTGGATTCTAGCAGAGGAGCTTTTTTGGTTTGTCCCATCTGCACCAAAAATCCAGAGAGTACAGGATGAGCAGACCTTTCCAGAAGTTTATCCCTGAACCATTTATTGATTGTGTTTGTTTTGTACAGGTAGAAAAGGAGGCCACAAAGGCCGGGCAAGGCAGTACACAAGTCCTGAAGAGATTGATGCCCAGCTCCAAGCAGAAAAGCAGAAGGCAAGGGTAGGTGTTTGCCTTTGTTACGTACTTGTTGTCCTCAGTCCTGGCTTGTGCAATGTGCTTAACCTGCAGCCCCTGAGAAGTGTGGCTCAGTCAAGAGCCGCAGATCATTCTGTCAGTGATCACAAGGTGGGTTCTGAATATCTCTGTCTGGGGAGCCTGCAGGGTGGGATTCAGTCTGGTTCCTCACAGAGACCAGGTAGACCACACTGTTCACACTGTGAAGATTAAAGGACAAGGAAGACGGTTACACACCAGCCCCAGATATCTCTTCCCTCCCATGTTGCATTGTTCTGGTCTCCAGTGCCAGCTGGTGGTTTTTCACTCTTGCTCTGCAGCTCCCTCTGTCCTCCCTCCAAAACTCCCATTTACAAGTCACTGCTGGATTTGGGATTTTTACTGGCACACATTTTCCCTAATTCCCTGTGACTTTGTAGGAAGAAGAGGAGCAAGAAGAAGGAGGTGAAGGAGCAACAGGGGACCCTAAAAAGGAGAAGAAGTCTTTAGATTCAGATGAGAGTGATGAAGATGATGATGATTACCAGGTACTCTTGTTCTCGGGGTACTTAATGCATTTGCACCACCCATGTTCTCTTCACTCCCAGGTCTCTTTGACTGCTGCCTACGGCAAATTTTTAATGGAAGGAGTAATTTTAGAAGCCAAAGAAAACCCCTTTCCTTTGAGTGCATTTTGCAGTGAAAGGAAATTTTCATTCTCAGAATGAAAACTTGTGTAATTGTAGCATTTTTTAAAAAGGCTGAAGATGCCTGGCAGTGCAAGTCTTTGTTCTGGGATGGTTTTGTTGCCTGGTAATGAAAACCTCTTGGACATTTTGCTGTGGGAGTGTTTTGCAGTGTGTCTGAGGAGCTCTGCTGGAAGATAGGGGTGGATGTCAGAGGCTTTTTAACCTTCCTCTTCTTCTTGAACCTCAGCAAAAGCGCAAGGGAGTGGAGGGGTTGATAGACATCGAGAATCCCAACCGTGTCATTCAGACAACCAAGAAAGTCACTCAGCTGGACCTGGATGGACCTAAGGAGCTCTCCCGACGAGAGCGGTGAGTCTTCCCTGCTGGAATTTCATCCTGGGAGGTGCTTCCCTGCCCTGTGTGTGTTGGTGTTTTGGGGAAGCCCTTTGAGTGTGTTGCTGTGCAGAGCAGATGCTGAACAGCAGCAGGTGGTTGGGCAGGACTCTCTGTGGTTCAGTCTCCTTAACTAACTCCACAGAAGTTGTCTGTCCTCTGGGAGTAGCCATGGCCATCCTGGGGCCAGGCAGCTTGGCTAGGTGCACTGGGACAGGGAAGTTTTGCTGTTGAAGTGGGTATAGACCATTCCTTTCCTGAAGTTTTGTCCCAAAAGTCAGACCTAACTGAAATCCATTAACCAGGAGCCACCTTGGGGGCCATTTCAGCCTCTACAGAAGGTGCCCAGGTGGCAGGTATTGGTTTCACAGATTCCAGGGGTTGTGGTGAAATTTTTGTCTGAGCAGATGAGTCAGATGAGAACCAAAGTTGAATCTTCTAATTTCGTTTAGCAAGGGAGAGTTCCAGAGTGCAAGATTATGGGGTAAGTTGCTTCAGCAGCAGCTCAGCCCTGTGGGGTGAGGCTGAGGAGAACACGTCACAGTTGCTGTGCAGTCCAGGGCTGATTTGTTTGACCTCATGGTTCAGTGTCCTTTGGCTGAATGAAGGTGGAAATCATCTCTCTCATCACCCCTGTTGAAACCCATAGGTAGAGCCTGTGCTTGAAAACTGGTGACAGGGCCCCCCAGCTCTGCCCTCACTGTGTCCTCCCAGCTGAAAGCCTCCCCTGCCCTGCCTGTGCCTGCCTGTGCCTGCCTGCTCTGGTGGGCTCCCTGCTGACTGGTGATTCATTCCAACAGGGAGGAAATAGAGAAACAAAAAGCAAAAGAAAGGTACATGAAGATGCACCTTGCTGGGAAGACAGAGCAGGCCAAGGCAGATCTGGCCCGATTAGCCATCATCCGGAAGCAAAGGGAAGAAGCTGCCAGAAAGAAAGAAGAAGAAAGAAAAGGTTAGAGAGTAATTAATCTTATCCCCTGGCATCTCTCTGCAATGGCTGTGCTGCCATGAAGTGTGGTTTCCCATGTTACATGTGGTCATCCCTCATCTCCTGAGACTCCCTGGTGTTGCTACAACTCCTCTTGTCAAAACCAGGTTCAGCTGTTTCCTTCTTGCAAAGCT
>NW_009952597.1:1463544-1467253 GCF_000747805.2 Chaetura pelagica | reverse complement strand
GAATTGCTTTGTCCTCAGGCCACTGATATCCTCCCAGGCAGTGCTTGCTCTGATGGGGTTCTGTGAGTTCCTTGGGCTGGGTGGGATTTCTCCTCTTTGCCTGCTGGGGATCCAAACTGCCCAGGGAATTGGCTACACTCCTCCCGTGCCTGGACTTTCTCTTCAGCTTGGACAGGTGTGAACCAGAAGGCTGAGCTTGTCTTCTCAGTGGCTTCCACTGAGAAATCTGTGCAGCAGCAGCAGGGTCATTAGTGGACACCTGAAGAGAGGCCAAGGACAGAGGGAATGCAAGGGGGGCCCCTCCTCCAAAGAGGATCTGCCAGGAATTTGTGGGGGGGTCAGATTTTTCCTGTTTCCTCACTGTATGTGACTGCTGGGATTTCAGCCTCTGGGGTTGTCAAGCCACCACCAATCCCTAATATATAGAGTCACTGAATTGTTTTGATTGGAAAAGACCTCTAAGGTCACCAAGTCCAGTCATTAACCCAGCACTGCCAAGGCCACCACTGAACCAAGTCCCTCATCTACCTGGCGTTTAAACAGCTCTAGGGATGGTGACTCCCCCCTGGGCAGCCTATGCCAGGGCCTGACAACCCTTTTGATGAAGAAATTTTTCCTAACATCCCATCTAAACCTCCCCTGGCTCAACTTGAGGCCATTCCCTCTGGTCCTGTGAAGTGACAAAACCTCTGTTCTTTCCCTCCCCCAGCAAAAGACGAAGCGGCCATGGCAGGTAAAAGACTGCAGACCCTGTCCCTTAACAAGTAAGCACAGGACATGCCAGAGGAGGAAACACCAGGGAACTGTGCCTGGTGCCTGCCAGGAACTCTGTCCTGTTGCATCCCATCCCTGCCACGTCGGGTGTACTGCCAAGTCACCTCCACCTCCAAGAGACACCGACGACGTGTTTGTCTTCATCCTGGCACAGATTCCCAGTGGGGTTGGGGCAGCTGCTGCCCTGGGCACAGGGCTGTGCTGAGCAGCCACTCTCTATAACAGTTTGGAAACCTGAATGTTTTTTGCTGTTTTTGGGGTTCAGAACTCCTAGGTGGGGGGAGGTGGGGTGGGAGGGGAGATGCTTCACATATTAGATTGCAAGAAAATAGATTGTGGGATCATTGTGGGGTGGGGCATGGGGGCTGGAGGGGGACGACTTTGACTTGCTAGTGAGAGCCCAAGGATGCTGTATCCTGGAATCCTGTGGGAATCCCATCATGTTTTGCTGCAGGGTGTTGCAGTATTCTGGGAGCCTGACTTCATGGACCTGTGGAGTGCTGTTCCTTCCCACTTTCATCCCTCCTTTTTTGCAGCCAGTCTCCCCCTTTTCCCTTCTCTTCATTTTTATTTTGTTTTCCTTCTCCTCATTAGGGATAGTGCCAGTTTTTAATCACATCATCCTTTGTTTAAAGGAAAAAAAAACCCAACACATTAATTGTATCAGACCCAGATGGAAAAAAAACCAAACTTGATAAAGTTAAAAAAAAAAACAAATAACCCAACAACAGAACTTGTATATTTGGCTGATTAAAATGTAAATTATCATAATTGCTCAGTCCTTGTATTTGTAAGTGAGCACAAGTGGACAGGCTGCTGCTGAGACAGGAGGGGCAGTGGCAACCTGGTGGGGTGGTGGCTTCTGCCTCTGGTGTTTCCACCTTGTTTGTGGTGTGGGATTTGGCTAGAGGTTCAGGAGCTGCAGTAGCAGATGCAGCCCGAGGGCACGAAGCTTTTCTTGCTGCCTCTGATGGACGTTCTTGCACAATGTGGTTACCACAGTGAGAAAACAACCCCCTCGGGCTGCTGTGAACCTGGGCACTGTGTCAGAAGGGCAGTCCCTGGGCTGTCACCCCTGTCACATTCCTGGCTCAGTGCAGGGCTGCTGGAGCTGCAGCTGCTCTAACCTGCTGTGCCCTGGGCCATCTGGGGAGTCCTTCCCAGGCTGGAGGAGATCCAGCCCCAGAGCTGGGACCAGAGCTCTTGGGAGTTGCTCACAGAGAGGTCACAGTGGTAGAGACACAGGGTGACAGGTGTGGTTTGTTCTGTGTCACAGGTGAGGGGTGGGACTTGTTCACATGGAGTGAGCACACAGAAATGGGTGGAAAAACCTTCTCCCAGCAGAACAGTTTTCCCTCTAACTACTGTCCAGACCAGAACCTGAATGTCCCCATCCCTCTCTGCCAGCCAGTGCCCCCCTCTGGGCTTTGGTCAGTGTAAGGGCTGGGCTGCTCTGGGGGCACCACCAGGACAGGTGTGACACCTGAGTGTCACAGGGAGGGCTGATCCTGGGGGGAGTGATCACATCACACTGCACAGGCTCCTTTTCCTAAATGTGGGATTTCCTTGCAGAGCCCCTCAGCAGCTGGGCATGGTGCCTGCTCAGGTACTGGTTCTCCCTCTGCCAAAGCCCTTCCCAACCACTTCACCATCACGTGTGGAACAGCTCACCCTGCCCATTGTTCACTGCACACAATCAAACTCTGCTCTGAAACGCAGGATTTATCTGGTTTCTCTTACAGCTTCTCCAAAGGCTCCTTGGCACTCTTGGGAGCAGGGAACGTGCAGGTGACATTCCCCTGACCCCCTTCTCCCCAAGGTCCTGATTCATCCTCAGAGCTGGGAGCAGAAAGGCTGGCTGAGCTGTGGCACAAACAGCTCTGAGCACACAGGGGGGCACGTTGAGCTATTTCTTTTTTTTTAAAGAGGAAAAAAACCAAACCATCAATCCTTGGCTACAGGCAGGAAAAAAACCCCGACTTTATTTTGTTTTTTCCTTGGTTCCTTGAAGCGACGTTATGACCAGCATCGGGTAGGATGGGAACAAAAATAAGAATAAAACCCGAAGGTTTTCTCGGTGTGGGAGCAGCCGCCGGGGCTGGAGGCAGCCGGGGGGCGCTGGTGGCTGCGCGGCCGGCTGGGGTGGGGACACGGGGGCTGGGGACAAAGCGGGCAGGGACAGGCTGGCAGCGGGACGCCCCTCCCGGCTGGCTCCTTCATTTGATCTTCAGATCCTTCAGCGCAGACTCCAGGCTCTAAAAACAAATGGGAAGGGGGGGTCTGTCATCAGCTTTTGGCTTTCTGAAGACAGCAGAGGTGGTTGTGGACCTAAGTGGGGGGGAAGCTGTCCCCTGGGTGCCAGCCCATCCCTGTGGGGAGCAGGTCCCAATTTTTGGCTGGTTTTGGCTCGTTTTCTGTGTGCCACCAAAAGGTGTGTCATGTTTCTCCCTCCTCCCCAGCCCTGGGGTAAAGGAGATCCCACCCAGGGTGGTGAGACCCCCATGGGCAGGATGGAGCCCACCACCACCCCAAAGAGCTGCTTAGCAGCTGGGTGGGGAGATTGCAATTAGCTCTGTGGCTAATGAGGATTCAGCACTGGCTGTTCCCAGCCTGGGAGGGGGGGACAGGGGCAGCTTGGGGACACCTCACCTTGACATCCCAGATGCTCATGCCACCATCCATGCCTGTGGTGCAGAACTGTGAGCAGTTGGCCTTCCCACCTGCCAGCACTGAGATCTGGCTGCGGGGAGCAAAGAGGAGACAGGGAGTCAGCTCAGGACTGTCCAGGAACACCCAGAGATGTCCAGAGATAACCCAGGGACACCCACAACCACCCAGAGATGCTCCAGGATTGTCCCAGCTCCTGGATCAGATGGCAACACAGCCAAGGGATGCTCAGGGGCAGCACTCCTGAGCAGCCCCTGGGGGGACACAG
>NW_009952597.1:1456955-1460562 GCF_000747805.2 Chaetura pelagica | reverse complement strand
CGCGGGTGGCTGCGCGGCCGGCTGGGGTGGGGACACGGGGGCTGGGGACAAAGCGGGCAGGGACAGGCTGGCAGCGGGACGCCCCTCCCGGCTGGCTCCTTCATTTGATCTTCAGATCCTTCAGCGCAGACTCCAGGCTCTAAAAACAAATGGGAAGGGGGGGTCTGTCATCAGCTTTTGGCTTTCTGAAGACAGCAGAGGTGGTTGTGGACCTAAGTGGGGGGGAAGCTGTCCCCTGGGTGCCAGCCCATCCCTGTGGGGAGCAGGTCCCAATTTTTGGCTGGTTTTGGCTCGTTTTCTGTGTGCCACCAAAAGGTGTGTCATGTTTCTCCCTCCTCCCCAGCCCTGGGGTAAAGGAGATCCCACCCAGGGTGGTGAGACCCCCATGGGCAGGATGGAGCCCACCACCACCCCAAAGAGCTGCTTAGCAGCTGGGTGGGGAGATTGCAATTAGCTCTGTGGCTAATGAGGATGCAGCACTGGCTGTTCCCAGCCTGGGAGGGGGGGACAGGGGCAGCTTGGGGACACCTCACCTTGACATCCCAGATGCTCATGCCACCATCCATGCCTGTGGTGCAGAACTGTGAGCAGTTGGCCTTCCCACCTGCCAGCACTGAGATCTGGCTGCGGGGAGCAAAGAGGAGACAGGGAGTCAGCTCAGGACTGTCCAGGAACACCCAGGGATGTCCAGAGATAACCCAGGGACACCCACAACCACCCAGAGATGCTCCAGGATTGTCCCAGCTCCTGGATCAGATGGCAACACAGCCAAGGGATGCTCAGGGGCAGCACTCCTGAGCAGCCCCTGGGCTGACCCAGCCCAGCCTGTCCCTCCACCCAGTCCCCCCCCAGGACGTGCCTGATGCTGTTCTTGTGCAGGGTGTCCAGGGAGGCGTTGGCCGTGTCCGAGCTCGCCTTCTTGTCCAGGTTCTGGAAGCGCTCGCGGGCCGTGAGGCCGCGCTGGGAGTTCTGCTTGGGGACGTCCAGCTTCCCCCCGAAGGTCAGGGTGCCCTGGCTCTCCTCGTAGGTGAACAGCATGGGGTAGCAGTCGTGGCCCTGGGGGACCAGACAACCCAGCTCAGCACCCTCCTGCCTTTCTCCTAGCACAGCACCCCCCCCGCGTCCCCAGCCCGGACTCACAGCAGCCACGAGGCTGTTCTCAGTGATGAAGGTGACAGCCAGGAGAGGCAGGGTCTCGGTGCACAGGGAGGCCACTCTGTGGGGGAGGGCAGGGAGATGAGGGGGGTCAGCAGGGAGACGAGCTCCAGCCTCTCTGCCCTGAGACTGGCACAGCTCATGACACAGGTGGGAGCCACAAGGAGAGGACGCGCCGCTTCCTCCACCTGCGCTCGCTAGGCCCAACCCGACCCAGCTCCACCCAGACGTCCCCACCCCTGGGTTGGTTTGGGGGATCAACCCAACAGAGCCACCCCCAGCACCCTCCCCTCTCCCCAGCCCTGCTTACGCCATCTTCTTGTTGGCATCAGCCAGGCAGAGGGTGCTGTCGTGGCTCACCCAGGCCACGCGGGCGCCGCTGGCCGAGAAGCAGATGCTGTGCACCCACCCGCAGCTGCTGCTCGACTCGAACATCAGCTCCCCAAAGGGCATCTTGGAGCCCCACGGCGTGGGGCTGGGCCGCTCCTCCACCTCCTTGATGTAGGCTGAGAAGATCCTGAGGGGGGATGGAGAGCCCTGATGTTTGTCCCTGGACACAGCGGCTCCATCCCTGCATTCTTGTATGCCTCAGTTTCCCTGCCAGAGCTTGTAGGGTGCCCTGCTGGGTGCTGTGGCATTGGGATGGTCCCTGGGGCACCCCCTAGCCCTCCACACATCTCTCCTGTGCCTCATTCTTCACTCCCACCAGCACCCAGAGGGGTGAAACCCCAACCCAGGGTGCTGGGCTGGCCCCACACACCTCCCTCCTGCGCTGTGGTGGGACCTCAAGCCATCCTTGGGGTTCCCCTCACCTCAGGCCCCCCTGGTTGCCCACCTCCCCTGCTCCTCACCGGCACTTGAAGTCACAGGAGCCAGCAGCCAGGAGGACATTGTTGGGGTGCCAGTCGAGGCTGAGCACTGTGGAGCGGATGGGCTTCTTGATGTGCTTGCAGACCCACCTGTGGGGAGAATGCTTGGCATGGGAGGGGAGGTGTCGTCATCCCTGGGAACCCCCCATGGCTTTTAGGGGGCTGGCTGAGGGCTGTCAGGGCTACAAGCACCCTAGGAGCTGCCCTGGGTGACCTGCCTGCAGCAGCAGCCTGGGCTTGAAGACACCATGTCCCATTCCCAGAAGCAAGGTTTTGGAGCACCTCCCTCCATCTCCCCGTCTGCATCCTCTTCCACCTCCTCCTCCAGCTCCTCTCTGTCTCCCCCATCTCCTCCTGTCTCACCTCCAACCCCTCTGGTCTCCTATCTTCCAAACCACGTCCCTCCCACCTCCCATCCACTCATCTTCCCTCCATCTCCCCCAGGACAGACCCAGCGAGGCCATGGCAGAACCTCACCAGTCATTCTCCTGCTCGAAGTAGCAGATGGAGATGAGGCGGGAGCCGCTGCCCACGGCAAACTTGTTCTCCTTGGGGGACCACTTGACGCAGCGGGCGGCCCGGTTGATCCTCAGGATGACCAGGGTGGGTTTCCAGACGTTGCCCTTCAGGGTCCACACGTAGGCGTTGCGGTCGGTCCCACACGTCACCAGCCGGTTGCTCTCAGGGGCCCAGTCGATGCCTGGAAGGCAGAGGGGTTTGATGGTGGCCCGGGGAGCCGTGGGGAGGGGTGACTCAGGGCTGGAGGTCAGGGGAAGGCAGGCCTGTTCTGAGTGGTCTCTGCTTGAGTCCCTCTCTGCTCTACTCCCACATCTCAAATCATTCCACTCCAGCCTCCCCACCCCTCCCACCCTGTCCCATTCCATGCCAACCTGTATCACTCCCTCCCTTCCATTAATCCACCCGTTCCCAGCCAGCCGTCTATCCATCTCATCCCACCTCATCCCCACCCCCCACAATCCCTTCCATCTCTCCCATTCCACCCATCCCACCCTTGGGTGTCTTCTGACACGCTGGGTCTGGGCCAGGGGATAGACACAACCTGCTCCCTCTCCTCCACCTGCTCAACCCCCATCCAGAACCTGCTGGTGCCACCAAGTGGGGCTGGGACCATTTCCAGGGCAGAGACAACCACCAGCCGTGTCCCCATCCCCTCCATTGTCTGGGACTCACCTGTCACCTGCCCATTGTGCTCCTTCAGCTCATGGACTTTGCTCCACTTGGCCCCATCCTTGCGGTAGATGTGAACCTCATGGTTGTTGGGGCAGAGGGCAATCTCTGCAGGGAGAGAGCAGCAGGGGCACAGCCCTCCCCTGGGTGGGGGGCTCTGCCAGGGGGGGAGCAGGGCCAGCCAGCACCCATCTGCCCCTTCCAGGATTTGTGGGGCGTGGTGGGACCCCACTGAGCCCCATCTGCACGGGGGGACCCCACCGAGCCCCCCATGCTGCCCCAAAGCTGGCCCTGTCCCTGCAAACCGAGGGGAGAGGCTCCCCCAGCCCTTTGTCCTCCTGTTCCCAGCCCCGCGGGGTCCCGCGTTGCCGGTGGGATGGGGCGGGAAGGGATAG
>NW_009952597.1:1455113-1456886 GCF_000747805.2 Chaetura pelagica | reverse complement strand
GCGCCCCCGCGCCCCGCTCCCCCGCGCGGCTCTCCCCGCCCTTCCCGCAGCGGCTGCCGCGGAGCCCGGGACGCTGCGCTGGGATCCCCGGGACCAGAGGGATGCAGGAGGAGACCGAGACGGGCTGTCCCAGCCCCAAAAAGCTGTGGCAGGACCTGCTTCCCCAGCCCCAGTTCAGCTCTGCCCCGTCTCGGGGCCGTCACGCACCCCGGGGAGGTTAAGGTGGGACGGTGGGTACTCCGGGCTGTCCCTGGGGACTTCGAGACGGGGCACCTTGGCTGTACTTACGGGTCCGGTCCTTGTTCCAGGCGTGACAGCTGATGGGCTCCAGCAGGAAGCTGTGGTAGGCCATGGCTCACAGGCTGGGGATGTGGTGAGACACCCGGGGCCGTCAGGAGATGCTGCTCTGGCCACGGGGACAAGACCCCAGCAGGACCCCCCTCTCCCAGCCCCACTGAGCCTTCCCTGCCACCGGGATAAGCCCCCACCGCATCTCCTCTCTGCCAGGGAAGGGCTTTCCCTGAGGATTTCAGAGCTCAGAGTGTGCCCAAGCAAGGGGAAGGGTGCCCTGACAGGTCCAGCTCAGCAGGTGAGATGGGGGTGGGTGTCCCATAGCCAGATGAAAAGCAGGGACCACTTCCAGGCACTTCCAAACTGTGCTGTCATCCCAGCCCAGCCAGCTGAAGCCTGGTGGGCAGGAGCCAGCCAAGCACATGGGGACCTGTCTGCCAGCCCCACACACATCCCAGAGTGCCCTCCATGGGCAGCACCTCCTCCCTCCAGCTGCTTCCAACAGCCCCACGGGGCTAGATCCACTTGGTCCTTCCCTGTCTCTTTAGGAAGAGCCAAAGTCCCATGGGAGCATCTCCATCCTGTCCCATCCCTTCCCATGCCAATCCATCCCATCCTACATGTTCTCAGCACTGGTGACTAATCCTTTCCCCTGGCTGAGCTCACCCCACTCCCACCAGCTCCCACTGACCACTCCAGTGCCACAGGATGGAGCAGATTCCTGCAACCCTGCTCTGGTGCAGTGGGACCAGGAAGGGCTTGGAGCAGCAGTGCTGCCCCTCGACCATCTGGCCAAGGTAATGGCAGTTTACCTCACCAGGGCGTGTCAGACAGGGATTACTCAGAGCTTGCCTCTAGGCTATTTTGGGAACTCTCTGAACACTTCCCATTTTTTTTGGCAGCTCAAAACAGTACAGGGGAAAGAAAAAAGTCCCTCCCAGCAAACCTCTGTCTCTGGGCTGGTGAAAAAAAAATCCGTGGAGCTCCATCACCTGCCTTCTGCACACAGAGAAACCCCTGCCAGGGCTGCTCATCCCCCTCAGGGCGCCCATCGCTCCCTGCAGTGGTTTACGCCCCGTTTCCCCAGCAGTGGGTTCACAGCCAGTTCCCTGCTGACATCCCGTGGGACGAGGCCTGGAGTAGGAGCCACGGGCTGACCCACGGGGAGCTCGGCAGCTCCTTTCCCAGCAGGGAACAGCCCCAGAAGGGCCGTGGCTGCCCCGCTGCTTCACACAGCGGCTCTCGAGGGAGGAAAAGGGGCATTTGCAGAGGGCCAGACCGCGCAGGAACGGGACCCGAAGCTGCTCCGTTATCTCCCCGACCAGCCCCGAGGCGCCAAGGAGTTAGGAAACATCCTTGGAGGAGATAACCAAGCCTTGGCAGGAGCTGAGCGCCGGGGGCTCCTCCCGGTCCCAGGGAGGAAACCGCGGCTGGAGGAGCTGGTTTTCGGTTTTGCTGAGTCTGGTGGGGCAGCGGGAGGAG
>NW_009952597.1:1435439-1454422 GCF_000747805.2 Chaetura pelagica | reverse complement strand
CGGGGGGAGCTGCTGCCTGCCCCGCACAGGCAGCCCCACTTCCCTTTTCCTCTCCGAGAAATGCAACCACTTCCTTACGTGGGCGTTGGGGGAGCGCGGAGCAGCTCGGTTCCCTGCCCTGCCCTGCCCTGCCTGCCAGGCCGCTCCGCCATCGCCCCACGGGGACGGGGCACCCCGGGATGCTCCCGTGGGATGCGGGGCAGCTCGCCCCGGGATGCTCCCGTGGGATGCGGGGCAGCTCGCCCCGGGATGCTCCAAGGAAGGACGTGGCCAGGAGAGTGGAGGAGAAAGAGCCCCGTCCAACCCCTCCAGCAGGGAGAGGGTTGCTTGGTTCCCCAGTCCCCGATGTGTTTGGGAAGCACAGACGTGGCAGGGGGCCCTGCCGGCTGCTCCGCAGCAGGTGAAGCCCACCCGGGGCGAGACGTGTCGGCATCGCCTCCCACAGCCCGGGAGAGGCACAGCTTGGAGCTCACCCCGTGGAGCCGGGATCTGGCCATCCTGAGCAGCAGCTGCTGCTGGTTCCTGCCCCCCACTGAGCCCAGCAGGATCCAAGCCCAGGCTGCCCGGACCCACACTCTGCTCCCCAACACACCACGTGTAACCCCACTTACAGACATGAGGAACCAATTTTTATCCCGTTCCTAGCCAGGCAGGTTAACTCCCAGGAGCTCAGATCCTGCTGATAGTGCTGGGAAGGAGAGATGGGCTTCAGCTCCTCACTCCCTTACTGCAGGCTGGCTGTGGAGTCCTGCCTGGAGGGATGCACTCACCTCTTCTCTCTCCATCACCTCACAGAAGTGGAAGAGCAGCACATGGGGGGTCTGGTACAGGGAGGGCAGGGGCCTCACAGGGCTTCTCAGCTGCTGGATGCAGATCTAAAAACCTCCAGCTGCAGAATTAATGCCCCAAGTGAGGGGTGAGCTGTTAATAAAGGCTCTGCAGGTGGCACTGAGCAGGCAGCACATCCCTCCCTTTGCCCTGCTTCCCCTTATGCCTGTTGCCACCATCCCAGCAGATGTGGAGATCCTGAGATGTCCCTGCAGGCTGGTGGGTCTCTGCATCTCTGGTCAGAAGTGAATCCCTAGAGTGGGAAAAGTCCCCCTTGGAAGCAGTGAGCTGCATCCACTGAGGCTGCACTGGTTTTGAACACTGCTTGGGTTTCTCTTGGCCTCAACAGCCCATGGAGGAAAAAACCAGTGCTGTGGAGGTCAGGAATGAAGGCTCAGCCCTGCTTGCCAGATCCAACTTGAGGTTTGACTAAGTCCTTTACCTGCTTTTGCTTCTGTTTTCTTAAGTGGAAAGATCCTCCTGTGCTCACAGCAGCTTGTCTTGTAATGCCTGGGGCCTCTGCAGGAAGGTTCTGGAGGAAATATCCCACTGCACAGGTGTTCAGGACACCAGAACATTTTTTTTTGCTGGGTTTTTTTTTGGAGGTGGGGCAGAGGGGGTGAAAAGCAGCACTGATTCTGCAACTTCTTTTCATTTAGAGCCCAGGGATTTTTTCAGGCAGGTTCCTGAGAACAGTCCCTGCCATCCCTGCTCACATATAGAGCCCCATTTCTTCACCCCAACACCCTGTGGAACATCAAGCACATGCAGCCAGCAGCTCTCCTCTCATTAAGGCTGCAACCGTAAGCATTTGCTTTCAAAGTTGCTCTCATCAGGTGCACAGGCTGAGGAGCCTGGTGCTGGGGTCAGCTAAAGATGCCAGCAAATCCTCACCCAGTTGGACACAAAAGATGGTGTTACAGACAGGGGAGGCAACAGAGGAAATCTAGAGGTAAAACAAACACCTGCCCTCCCTGTGGCTCAGACACCTGAGGTGGGAAGGCAGCAGAATGTCCTCAGGGAGCAGAGCAAGGGCCTGGACACCCAGAGAGCCACCATCTCCCACAAGGTGCAGAGCCCTCCTGGCCCTGCACACGGGGCTGTTTTCACTTGAATTATGGCTCGAGTGACAGTTTGTTTATATTCCCCTTGCTCAGTCCTTTTCTAATGTAAATATCTCCAATCTGGTTTTAATCTTGGACTTCTAGCACATGCTATTTCTCTCAGACAGGAACCTACAGCAGTTTCCTCAGACCTCAGTTTCTCAGCTTTTACCTTCTCCAGCTCTTCCACACAGAAAAAGAACACGGTGTCAAAATTCAGAGATTCCTTTCCTCCATTCTCTCATGAGGTAATTTTTTCCCGACCCTTTTATATTCTTTGGGGCATATATTTTAGAATAACAACTTTTTAATGCTTTTTGGAAAGAAACAATTTTGTTCTGCCAAGGCTGGTGGGGTCACCTTGATCCAGAAGACACTCAGTGCCCTGAGCATTGTATCCCAGGTGATCAGCCCACCACAAGTCCTTATGCACAACAGGCCACTTGAGTGCTAGATGGGTAGAGGTTAATCATTATTTTCTGTTTATAAGGAAGAGGAAATTGCAAAGCTATGCTTGACTGGCAGGGGAGGAAGGTGGGAGACACAAGAAAACTTGAAAGAAGTGGAAAAACTGTCAATTCTCTGCATGAAACCAACCTTGCACCTGAAGATGACCCAGCTCTGCAATGGACACAGTTGACTTGCAGCAGAAGAGCAGCAGTTGTCAGCTTTGTGGGCTTATCTTCCACCCTCCTTTTCACTCAAAGCTGTGAAACAAGCAGGGTATGAAGAAACTCTGGTTCCAGAGGAAGTGGTAAATTTAGTCACTGGGTGGTTTTTTTTAAGACACTTCCGCATTTTCAACAGAAATTACCAAGTTTTAACCTTGCAAAGCAAGGCTGTGAGCCAGATAATCCCCACCAGAGCACAGCCTGCCCCAAGGCAGCAACACAGTTAATCTGAACTAGACCATGTGAATAAAATAAATGAGGTACAAATGCCTCAGTGAGCTACTGGGGCCACAACTGAACTTCAAAAGATAGTCACCTGGTGACAAAGGCTCTGCACAGAAGCCAACCCACACTGACACCTCTGTCAAGTGTGCTTCATTTCTCCACCAGTCATTATAAACACAGGATTTTATGGGCTGAGCACTCAGCTCTAACATGACAGGCAGGCCTGTGCAGCTTCAGAGCCTTCCAAAGTGATTTGCTTTCAATTTGTCCTCCTAAGATCTGGCTCAACAGATTTTTGCCTGGTTTTCTACATCCCAGCCCTTCCACCCTGTGCCCCAAGCACTGCACTGTGAGAAGTCTTTGTACTAATCCTAAAAGGTAACTACAGAGAATTCTGGTTGTTCCCTGCTGGAAAACTATGACCCACTCAAGGGACAATAATAATAATAATAATAATAATAATAATAATAATAATAATAATAATAATAATGACATTTTAGTTAATTTGCTGTTATTGCTGGATCAAAAGCAAGGCAGACAGAACGAGGACCCAGCAGTTCCTCAAAAATCATCACCTCAAGGGAATAATTCCCCTGAAAGAAGCTCAGCTCTTCACATCCAGATCTTCAGGATTCCAGGTCTTTATTTGCCAACTTCAAGAAACTTTCAGTTAAGATGAACTCTTCCTCTCTTTCTGTTTTAAGGCCATAAAATACCAGTGCTGGGTTTTCACACCCTCTCTCTCAAAGTTAATTCCCTTAAATCCCTTTTTAAAATCACTGTTAATGAGCACCAAAGCAAATAATTGGTTTTTCTTTTTTTTTTTTTAATTATTATTATTATTTCTAGCAGACAATTTACATAAAATTCCCCTTTTAAGTTAGTGATTCATGACTTCCTGCAATAAACTACTTAAGGAGCAGCTTTGGTAAAGAATGGAATGAAACAACCAACCAAAAAAAACCATAATAATAATAAAAAAACCAAAACAATCACAGCTGGTTTTGAAACCAACACAATTCACCAAATTTAGATTCAAAAGAAAATCTGCCAAGCTGTATTTTCTCAGTGTTTCCAAATATTCCACCTTCTCCCTCCCTTTTGGGGTCTGTGCAGATGTGGGAGCTGCATTCTGTCAAGCAGTTTGTCCTGCTAGATCCCAGAAATCCATCTTTACATGATTCGTAGACCTTGAATAGAGGACTCTAGGGTCTTGAAAGAGAGAAAAATCTTAATTACAACCTGATACAGGATCCTCTGTAAAATATTTCACTATAAATGGTGATGTTAAGACAAAAAAAGAGTAAAAACTCTGAATACCTGAGATTAGGCTCATATTCAAGAGGCAGAGACCATTGCAAAAATTAATTTCTAACCCATGTATATATAGATCAATGAGTCTATCCCCCTTCCCTGAAAGTGCATTAAAGCTTACAAATCACTTCTATTTCTTATTTGCCTCCTGTCCTCACCAGAGCTATACAGAATAAAGACAAACTTCTTTTTCCCAAAGAGAGACTGCACAGTTCCCAGCAGCCTGGGGAGGCCAGCAGAGAGCTCTCCTGGCCAGTCCTCAGGAAATCAAGCACTTGTGTTATTAAATCCTTGTAGGAATTTCAATCCAGTGCTCCCTGTGTTTTCTAACTGTTTGAGGTAACTTCTTACTCCTTTGGTAAGTTAATTATGAGAGGGCATGTTTTGCAGAAAGGCAGTGAGCAGAGTCCAAAGGGATGGGAGCAAGAAAAGGCAGCAGGGCTTGTCATACCAATGATATTTCCAGCCTGATTGTGGCTGAGGTTGAGGTTGGAAAAGCAAAGAATCAGTAGGATTCCTATATGGATACGAAGCAATTGCATTAAAAAATTAAGTCTGGATTAGTACCATCTGCTAAACAAAATCTGTCTGCATTTATGCTGAATCTTGGATGTGTCTTCTTTACAGAGTTCACTAACAGTCTTGAACATTCCAGTCTGGATTTCCTATTGCTAAAAAAACCCTGCATGAGGGCTGAGCCCCAGCAGCTGATAGCAGAGCCCAACCACCACCCACCCAGTTCACATCAACTTGGTAGGAGAAGCATACCTTGAAATCCCAGATGGTCATTGCTCCATCAATGCCAGTGGTGCAGAATTTACGACAATCTCGTTTGTCTATCTCATAAATAGACACTTGGCTGAAAACAGAGAGGGGGGGGAGCTGTAAGACACCCATTCCAGAGAGCCAAAAAGCTGGGAAATTTGGATTGAAATCAACTCCTGCTTTCTCAAAGAGAGATACGAGTATAGCAAAGCTCATACTAGATTTTTGGTACAATGCTTCAGAAATATAAGAGATGAAAAAGGATGCTGAGAGCTCTTTTACTACTTGGTGGCTGTAGCATAAACAGTCTACTTGGATAAAGAAAAATTGCTCCAGAAATATTAGCAACCTGAGGGCTCACAGTTTTTAAGAATGCATGGATATTTTGCTAGATTCACCTGAATCAATCCTTTTCATGATTAAATACACACAGAAGGAACACCTGAAATAGGAAGCTGGCACGTGAATTCCTGTTTCAGGTGAATTTTGCCACCCAGATTTTGCTCAGTGCTACCAACCTCCTGTGAACTATCTGCATATTAGATAAGATAAAACGTGTTCAAGCTACAGAACACTTTAAACATGAGCAAACAGCAGGAGCCTGCATGCCATGTTAAAGATTAACTTCACCAACCTCCACAGGGGTCCCAGAAAGAGACAGCTGTTAGTGAAAGGCAAAAATGGAAATGAGATGCCAGCTACACCCATCTGGTACAGCATGTCTGAGCTCTCACTGAATCACAGACTGGTTTGGGTTGAAAGGGACCTTAAAGATCACCCAATTCCAACCACTCTGCATGGGCAGGGGCACCTCCCACTAGACCAGGTTGCTCAGAGCTCAATCCAACCTGGCCTTGAACACTTCCAGGGACAGTGCTTCCACAACCTCCCTGCAAACCAGGGAAGTTGTGGGACTTCCTTTCTCACAAGTTTGCAGTCCAACCTGGGAAACCAAAGGGATGTGGAGAGAGTTCCTTCCCCTCCTCCTGGTGGCCAAGACACTCACGTTATACTGTTTTGGTGCAGTGTCTCCAGGGTAGTGTTACGATCTTCTGTAGTGGCTCTTTTATCCATGTTCCGGAAGCGCTCCATGGCGGAAATGTTGCGCTGGATGCTCTGTTTTGGAATGTCTAGTTTGGAAACAAAGGTCAGCAAGCCACGGTCATCACAGTTAAAGAGCATGGGGCAGCAGTCGTGGCCCTGCAACCAGAGGTCAGGAAAGCATGTCAAGAAACAGAGCACAACCACCATGTCTTTATCCTGCTGCCGCTAACGGCAGAAAGGCAAAGGCAGCCGCTCCGGAAGAGGTTGCTTGTGACTTAACTTCACAATGCATCATGTTTCTGCCTTTCCAAAACACTAAAACACTCTACAAGGAGAAAATAATAGACACTTACAGCTGCCACCACACTGTTCTCGGAGACAAACGACACGCTCAGGAGTGGGAGGAACTCTGTTTTCAGCTGCGAAACCCTGAACACAAGAACATTTGTTAGAGGGCTTCATTGGAACCTCTCAGCTTTGGCTGCAACAAAACATAGAGACCATTCCCACACAAGGATGATTAGCAAAGAAATCAGTGTAGCTCAGTTGTCCTGAGGCAACACCAGAAGGTTGTAATTTGTAATAAAAAGCTTTAACCCAATGGAAGTGTCCTGGAAGAGCTAAAACAAACCTCAAGTATTCCAGGTGAAAGGCTGAAGTTATCTAGTGTTGTCTGTAAACAGTGGAAAGAGTTTTAAGAGGATACCACCAAAAGAGGTTTGAATTGATGAAGCTACTAATTTAATTTGCTTATAAAAAACACCTGGAAGTTTTAGTACTTGGCATCATCTTTTCAAGGCGAAAAACCAAATTAAGTCAAGTTCTGTGATTTTGTAACAAGTGAGAAAAGAATTCTCTAACACTTCATGATACCCCCAGCCAGACAGCTGTAACCTTCAGAACCATAATTAAAGTGAAGCACAGCAACACCTGGATGATCCACCAGAGATCTCAGCTGTCAAAACATCTGGGAATGATCTTCCTTCTTGGTTAGAAAGCCATGAACACTGAAAAGTTATTCAGTTCAAATGAAGAGCAGGAGGAGGAATTGTTTTTAAAACCCTTGCTGGATTGGAAGGTGTGGAACCCTGTAGCAGTAGGGTCTGAAGCACAGTGATTGAGTTAACATATCATGAAATGAACAACTTGTTTGCAGATTCTGTGTGGGGAAAGAGCCTCAGCAGGTCTGGAGTGAACATATTTCTGCAGGTCTCTTGGATCCATTACACAGAAATATTGTTTCCCCAGTCACAAGAGTGGAAGACTTCTTTTTCAAATGCTCCACCTCCCCACTCAAAGTGAAAGAATGTACCCTTTTATAAGAATTCCTATAAGAAATGTAATTTATATCATCTAAAATTCAAAGAATCTGTCTTATTTATATAGGTCTCAAAGAGCCTCCTGGGACCTACAGCAAAATGGTCAAAACAGCAGTGAAGAGCTTTCCTCTTGCTGCTGCAAGCACAACATTCCACACACTGCTTCCTTCTAGTGTCAAACAGCCAAGAACTGACAGAAGGAACATACTTACATCATATTCTTTGAAGCATCAGCAACTGACACTGTACTGTCGTGACTGACCCAGGCCAGGCGGTTGCCACTGGCAGAAAAACTGACACTGTGCACCCATCCTCCACTTCCAGCACCCCCAAATTCTGACATCAGCTGCCCAAAAGGCATTTTGGAGCCCCATGGTGTACTGGCTGGTTTTTCATCCACTTCCTTAATGTAAGCAGAAAACACCCTGCAAATAAAAGATTTCAGTATGAACAAAGACATGAACAAAAACCTCCAGGGAGCTGGGGGACATTTCACACGAGAAGCAAAAAGATGCTTTAATTCTACCAAAATAAAATACCATAGTATCTTTAAACCACAAGCCACGAGTGGCTGGGAAGTGTCAGTACACAGAGGGAATGCAATGGTACAAAGGGGAATGCCCAGAACTTTCTCATAAATGCTGTTCTTGCAACTCTTTCCTATTATTTCCTAAAGATGACATAAAACCATACATTGTCATTGCATTTTCCACTGGGCTAAGATTTCCCTTTCATCCTTTTGCAGTGCTAACAACTCTCAGAGGCAACTGTTCAGTTAGGAAAAAGACTGCACAAATTGCACCGTATAATTAGAAGCTAATACAAACACCTACAAAATTACCCACTTTTTAAGAACATTGACTTTTTTAGCAGGATTTCAAGGCAAGAAAACCAATGTTCAAATGCCACCAAAGGAGCTTTGAGCCACCTTATTTTGGCTCATTACTGAAAACCTGAAATACCACACTGTTTTAACAGGCTGGGTTTTTTCTTCCTCTAGCACTACAATTTTCAAGATATGTTTAAATAGAAAGCCTCCCCCTTTCATCAAATTCCTTCTGCATGATTCAGACGTGCCACAATATGGTGTTCTTGACTGTTACCATGGAAGTCACTGGGACGTCACAAACATAGGATTAAGAGTCCATGGAACAGGAGGAGCAAGTGAGCTACACCATACTACTACCAGAGAAATGTTTCAGTAGAAAAGGAAAACCATTATCAAGTATTCCTGGTTGCAAAGGAATTCTTCTATAGAGAGTGGAAGGAAACATTGCTTCCCCCCTCCCCATGTTTTAAATCTTCTACACATCTGGGGGATGCACTTCAAAAGGTACCTATATTCAGCTTACTCAAATAAAGCTGATCATTTGGAACAAGAAGGGTTTAACTGCAGCTCTATTAGGTACAGATTTTCAGAGAATTAAATCTGAATTTATATTCAGCTCTATCAGTTGAAATGTAACCTAATGATAATCCTTCACCAAACTTAATCTTATAGAGACATCTAAAAGGACAGTTCTCTTAATGTATGGAAATAGGACAAGATGTTTAAAGCAACAGCCTTTGACACAAGGCAGAAAAATCATTCCTAAGTAATGGAAGACCTTGAAGATAACTGTAAGTCAAAATAAAAAAAAGTCTTCTCCCTTACTAAAGTCTCCTTCTCTTTTAAAACCATCTCAGCTTGAAAGCCCTAGCCTTCAAATAATATTAGGAAATTCTGCTCATTCCCACATTAACATTTTTCCAGCCAGAATACAAAATTCACACCTATGCAGGGCTGTTGGCTATATATGTGGGGTTTTTTAAATAAAAATGTAAGAGGAGCTCATCTCAGCCAGCCACCAAACAACCTCTGCTGAATGAATGAACACCTAGGAACTTGGGAGCCTCTTCTGCACTCCATTCTTCTTCCAAAATGTCTCCCACTTGGCTGCTTATTAGTTGGCATTGGCTCTGGCAGATCCATTTCATGATTGTCTTCAGAACCACCAGAACAGATGCTTACTTCAGGCCCAGGTATTTTTATCACCTTGAATATGTGACTGAACATGCCCTAGAACTGGAATTCTAGAGATGTGTATGCATCATTTACCAAAGATAATCATGGTTTTGAGTAAGAAACAGAGACATAAACTCAGTACCAATCTCCACTATTTTTCCTTTCTTCCTTTAATGTTTCTATGATAAAAGCAGCAAAATTATTAAATGATTCATCCTGAAGTAAAGTGTTTAAGCAAGAGCAGAAAGTTTCCTAAATGCTGTAAACCAAGATCTAATTGATTTGGTTTTTTTTTCCAAAATACACCCCATTTTAGGAGCAGGAAAGTAAAGGACAGAATGAGTTTTCTGATGGAAAAGACTAAACAAAACAAACATACAAAAAAATCCAAATAAAACTCCAAACCTATACTGAACAGAAAAGAATTCACATCTAACTTCCCAGCCAAAACAGGAAAGGGAAGATAATCAGGGATGCAATGTACATGGCAAACACCAGACAAAGCCTGTAGCTGAAGTCCCAAGTAAGAGATAGAGATTTATCAGCTGACCTAATGTCAGAGTCCTGAGATGCTTTGTGAACATATAGGAAAAGTGTCCACGTGTGAAAAGCAGCTGGTTCTGGAAGATGAATGAGAATGTTTTACACATTTTTTGGTGAAAGAAAGTGAGCATGTATAGCTTATCTAATTAAAAAGGGAGGTAAGGCAGAAAAGAGACAACTCTCCTCTTTCCAGCTTTCATTTAACATCCCTCCTTGCATAAAAAGGTATCAAAGGATTGAATTTAGATGCCTAGATTTAATTCTGAAATAAGGAATGTAATTGTTGGTTCCATCCCCCCCCTCCCACTCCTTCTTTGCCATTTTTAGTACACACTTAGAAGCTTAAAAATTACCCTATTACATAAAGAATGGAAGCAAAGGAGCTTTCATTATTATTCAAGGTATAAGTGATTAAGTAAAATATGAACTAAGGTCAAGCACACTGCAGTTCCCCATGCAGACTTCATTGCAATGACCCTGATCACTCAGCATAGAGCAACCTGAAGGACCCATCCCTCATGCTGTAATTTCACAACCAGTTCACACCATCCAACTCACATGCCAATCTGTTTTTACCATCCTTCTTTTTTTTAAAAAAAAAACCCACACACTTAAAAAAAGTGTTTTATTGCACTGAGTTTCAGGTGGATCAATTCCTTGACCCTGCTCACCACAGGGCTGCAAGAACATCAAGTCTGGCACAGGCAAAGAAGAAGAGACAAATGAGATACCACCTTTGGAAGTGGCTCTGAATTTTGGAACTAAACCATTAGGATGTTGCTTTTCAAACTCCAACTAGAGGTGTTGGTGTTCTACAAGACAGCACCTCCTAGTCTAATTTCAGCCTAACTACATCTCAGTGCAGGCAAAGTAGTACTCTTCTGTGTACTGCTACTAAAGTCACCCACCACTTCATCAAACTCAGGGGTGTCCCTCAACAGATCAGTGTTGGCAGTCCAAAGGCTGCAGCAGCACTGAAGTCTCTTAAGCTGGATATTTTATTTTGGTACCAATGACAGTATGCAATAAGCCACCTTCTATTCTGATAGCAAATGCATGATCAAGATGCTCATGGTACTGACTAACTTGACCCAGTAATCCAAACTGATTTAGAGATACTTTATTTTCTCTCACCTGCACTTGAAGTCACAGGATCCAGCAGCCAGCAAAACATTGTTGGGGTGCCAGTCCAGGCTAAGGACAGTGGAACGAATGGGCTTTTTAATGTGTTTACTCACCCACCTACATGAAAAAGGGGGAAAAAAAAAAAAAATCACTGAAAAAAATTTTACCAGACTCCCCCCAAACCCTTTAAATACTCCTCAAAAAGATCACCCCTTACCAGTGACTAAACACTTCAGCTTTGCAACAAACTCACATTGTGCCCAAATCTTTCATATTTGCTTGTACAATCTATGAACTCTAACTGGTTATATTAATTAAAATTCTAAATATTATAAACAAATTCAGGTTAAATATAGATCTCTTAACCTGAATATTTTCCCCTTCTTACTGATTTTTATATTGCATTGGACTGAACTCCTTAATGTGAATTTTGCAGGATAATTGCCTGGTGAACAAGAGCTCAGCTTTGCAGTGATATTGTGCTAAGAAGTACTATTTTCTTAGATTACTAAATACTCTTCTTCTCCAGCCCCTTCAATTGAGTTTTTAAGCAATTTCTCTTGCCTATCGACTTCCTACTGTTTAATTACACAGTAACCAACTGTCAATATGATTAATGTCTATATCTCAATTATTTGAAGCACAGTGTAAAGTGGCCCCGATGTTGAATGCATCAGTATTAGCCTAAATATGTCTCAGCAGATTTAGTTTGTTTGATCTATTTACACAATAGTAATGAAATCTGTTATTTACTTGATGGCCTTTGGGGTGATGGAGCTTTTTTCTTTGAATTTACTTCCATCAGGCACAAGCAGTTTTAAAGATCGCATGAAATTGTCTCCAACATATGGGATTTTGATTCTTCTGCAGACAGAATGTTAATAACTGAGCATGTTGGAAAGCATGAAATTCCCAAGTTTTATAAGTATTTTGCAGATAGTCTCCTTGTTTACCATCCCCATCTGGAAGAGTGCACACAGAAGGGGCAGGCACAGACACCTGTGTTTTGATGCATGTTTATCCAACCCAAAACAATAGATAAACTACTGATCTCATCCATGGATGACATGGTCAATGTAGCTCCAATACATACAGCTACAAATGCAGGTCGATCTAAATCGGAAATACTAAGATTAGATGTCTAGGAGAAAAAAAATATGTTAATGGGGGAAATATTTGTCATAGTCCTGGCTAAAGTCTATCAACTGTGACAAGAATACATGACAGAATAGAGAAGAGGTAGACAAGAAGCTTGAAAATCTTTTGATAGACCACCCTGGAGAGAAGTGACAGACTTGAACTCTTCAGTGACAAGAAAAGGCCCAAAATAACTTATACCAAGGAAAGACTCAAGTGAAGGTTTCTTAATTCATCATGAAAGGTGGTGTGTGTGTAGGAAACATCTCTTTTTCCAATCATACAGTTGTGATAAAGGAATTTTTACTCTGTAGAAATTCTTGCACTTTTAGTAAAGCAACATGTTTATGGCAGTCAGCAGGAACACATATATGGCAACCTGCACACAGGCTAAGTCCAAGGCCTTTAGGTGCTACACCAAAATAAAGAAACAAACAAGGGAACCTTCTCCCCAAGATGTAAAAAGTCCCTGAAAGAACAGATGAGGCCTATCCCTCTACATTTCCTGAAGATTTTAGGAATTAGTAAAATAGCAACCTAGTTACCAACATTAAACCCCAGGCTTTAGCTTTCTCATGCAGACCTTAAAGGTACAAATTAAACAGCTCACCAGTCATTTTCAGATTCAAAGTAGCACACAGATATAAGCCGAGCTCCACTTCCCACAGCAAATTTGTTCTCCAGGGGAGACCATTTCACAAAGGTGGCTGCACGATTAATCCTCAGGATGACCAGGGTTGGTTTCCAGACACCGTCCTTCTGGCTCCAGACGTAGGCGTTGCGGTCTGCGCCACACGTCACGATGCGGTCGCTTTTAGGAGCCCAGTCAATCCCTGCAAGTTAAGGGTTCACCTTAATAAACTTCCCACACCTCAGCATATTCTATGATTCCATGATTGATTCTGCTTGCTTTGCAGTGAGCCAAAACACAGACAACCTCACTGCCTTCTAGCACAGTTATCACTGCTACGTTAGCGTTCCCCTCTTCGCTTAATCTCCAGGCACCATTTTCAACTCTTAAGAGATATCAGTCTGTTGCTCTAGCTTTCATCAAACTGCAGATCCCAATGTTACAGATTCCAGCAGCAATCTGCCTGCTGAGGAAGCCCGCTCTGCCGGCTGGACAGCAGGTGGAGCTCTGCAGGCTGGATGAGGCCCGTCCCTCCCCAGGCTTCAAACCACCGACTTCAGCCAGAGACCCATTGAACAGCTGAAACCCAGCAGTTCCAGAGCTATGCACAAACCTCTGACGCTACTGCCAGACCACAGTGACGATCTAGACATTTAGATAGTGGGTTTTTTGTGTCAGACAGTATCAATCTTTATATACTGATACAATTCTAACATTTTTTTCTATGCCTCTTTATGCTGTGCTATGAGAAAGAAATGTTTACCAAGCAAACATGATACGTTCAAAGAATAAAACTGTAAGCCTGTGATTGCTGTTTTTCCCTTCCAGTGCCATGAAGGACGTTCTCAACTGGGAAGTCCCATTTTTCATCTTTTACTTTAGCAGCCTTTGTTGGGATGCAGAGTGCAATCCTTAACTCTCCTGGCACAAAATTGTATTTCAATAGTTTTCCATACTGTGCTCTGTAGTAAAAACATTCCTTAAGCACACAAACTGAAAAAAGGATAGAAGGAAAGAATTTGTACTAATTTTAATATAGGATTCATATATGGTCCACTTAAAGCGAGGCTTATGCTTTAAAAGCTCAATTTTGAAGAAGTTAGTAGTCTGAAACCATGGTTACAGGAGTCAATTTAGTGCTGCCTTTGAAAGGGGGGCCATCCTGCCTCTCTCTACTTCTCTCTCCCACCACCTCCCTTGCACATCTGACCCACGGCAAATTCAGCTTTTTAGCTTAGCAGAACACTAAGCCAGCAAAAAGAGTGAATAATGCTCTTCCTGTAAGCAGCTCACCACAAACCTCTGAATCAAGACACAGAAGGCAAGGGATCTTGTCCCTTGTGATCAGCAGCTGAAGTGGCAGCAGTTGAATCACTCCTGTCAGAGGCAGCAAGTGGTTTGATCAGTCTATCTCCTGTGTCTAACCACAGTTTAAGGCTACTCTTCACAACAACCACAGCATTTAGTATTCCAAAGGTACACGCTATGCAGGCAAGCAGGGAGAGCTCTTTTCCCAAGCCATGAATATTTGGCTTCCAAAACTAACAGGTACAAGAAAAATGCAGAGAAACATCTTTGGGGAACAGCACATAATTTGTAAACTCAGCCCAGGTGACTCTTCACAAAACAGTACAGACAGTTGTGCTCTTTGACAGCAAGAATCAGATCAACTGGATAAAGTTCCCGCAAAACACTCTTGGGCAGATACTTCTGCCCATTAGTGAGTTAACAACAGAATAAAGGATATTGCTGTTTTGAGCAACTGCATGTATTCATTATTTTCATTTTCTTAGAGAAGAAAGCCCTTATAAAAATATCACCATGAAAAGAAAAAGTAATACAGGAGACTAGAGCAGGACACTCACGTTTTTAAAATAACACCTTGTGACTCATCATGGCAGCTCTTCTAACATTTTCACTGTGCAGCTACAGATACTCTGGGCCCACAGTAAAATTTGCTCACTGATGGTCTGTCACAAGTCCAGGACTGACCACTTCAAGTGTTTATACAGTCCTTAGAAAAGGCTATTTATTGCTGTTGGAAACAACAAACCAAGGCAGCAGCTGTATACTTAATGGAATTTTAATACTAGCACTGGAATGGGAGAAGCATGTATCACCAGGAGAGTTTGTGACACAACCAGATTACTTCAGTAGACTGAAAATTAATCCTTGTGATGTTGTTGCGGATGAAAAATAAGCAACAGATAAGAAAGAAAGGCTCAGTTACTCTACTGAAATTCCTGGGAATGAAATAGGGCTTTTCCTTCAAACATTCATTGCATGCAGTCCAGAAAAATGATGCGAAGCTCTCTGTAAAGTGGGAATGCCAACCTATGAAAAGATCTGTTTACTCAGCACTTGCAAATTTCTGGTCAAATTCCCAGCTGGGGGAAGGAGGGGGCAGGCAAATCGAATGTCTGGCACAGCACAACCTCCTCTTACCTGTGATGTGTCCATTGTGTTCCTTTAGCTCATGGGCCTTTACCCACTGGTTCCCACTCTTCTTGTAGATGTGGACTTCGTGATTATTAGGGCTAATGGCAATCTCTTGAAGAAGAAATAAAACAATGGTACAGAAGGCTTTTAAATACTAAATGCTTCACTTGGAAAGACATTCCAAACTAAAATCTGGGTCTTTGAATTTCAGAGCGTTACATGGGTTTTGTAAACAAAGGGTCAACATCCCTGGATAATCTCAAATAATGATGGTTATACCATGGTCTGCACAGAAAGACAGTAGATTTGGGACATAACACTCCACATGATATTAGAAAACTAGGCAATTAAAAGAAAGGGCTGGTTTGGGGTCTGGGAATAGAGGCTCAAAGAGGGTAAGGGCCAGGCCATCCTGATGAGGTGCAGACCAAGAGGCAAAGCTTTCTGAAACACCAGTAAGACTAGATCTGCTCATATGCCAGAAATCCAGTTATAGATTTAGAAAAGTTCAGATTTATAAGATGTTTTTTGGACCATAAGTGAAACGTTTAACATGTAGGACTATGTATTTGACCACATCTTTCCTAAAGGTGATCCAGCACATCACAAGATCACTAACTGACAACAAAGAGAAAGTAGCAAACAACAAAGAAAAAAATTAAAATGAAAACTACCACGTTACTTACGGGTCCGGTCTCTGTTCCAGGCATGGCAAGTGATTGGCTCTAGTAAAAACTGATGCAGAGACATTCCGAGTTAAAGATATTCCTATGTTGTAAAAATTGAAAAAGCTGAAAGGAGTAAAATTGGAAAAAAAAAAAATCTCATAAAGCTCAGCCATAACAGCACTAAACATTTTCCCAAATTTACTGTTAAGTAAATAAAAAAAAAAATCTGTTCTTTAAAGACTGAAATTAACTCTTTTGCTTTCTAGGGTTTTCTGCCTTTTTTTTAAAAAAAAAAAAAACCAACCCAAAAAACAAACAAACACTTGAAAATAAGGTACTAATTAAAACAAAATCAGCCTACAATGTTTACCAAGGTTGTTTCAGTCCAGTACTACCCCTGACTTCCAGAAGATGACAACTTACTCGGTAAGTAAGGCTGTTGAAGAGCTGCCTTTGCCACACACCCCAACATCTTCAGAAGGATGAATTTTAACTGCCTTGCTTACTCCAGCTAATTGCAATAGCCCTAAAAGCCACAGACATGGGCTTCTTGGGGCATCCTCCCAGGCAGGGGAGCAGACTCCTAAAAAACCTAACAAGTCTAAGAGTTTTACTATGGAGACAGAATACTTGAAAAAAGAAAATAGGGGGTATCTTAGTGAGCTGGTTAAATTGGTGTGTTGAGAACATCGATGTGTAACTGTAATCTGATGATGTGTTATTTGATAAAGCCATTTATATGTATCCTAGGGAAAAATTAAGATTAGTAACCAACTAATTACTAATTTCTTCAAACTAATCCTAGCACTTAACTATTTTATAGCTAGGTTTTTGTCCCCAAGACATTCAAACACTAACCAGCTTAATAATTCTAGCTTGTAAAGTATATTAATTTGTTTTCAAAAAGCTAGACACCTAGTTTTTTTCTTCAATTTATGACTTCTAATAAAGACAGCACTGAACATCTGCAACTGGTGATGCACCAACCCATCATTACAAAGTTGTTTAAAATATATTGCATTTTATGATCTGTATTAATAAAAGGCAGCATAAATGGATGGAAGATAATATCTTAAAAACTCAGGATCATCTGTGAGCATTAAAATTTGCATAGTTCAATATATACAACTTGGATCTGTCAGTTCCTTCCATATATTCCACTAATTTTCATAGCAATTTATCCTGGGTGGATGGATCAAAGTCTTTTCACCCCCATATATACATCTAAAAAGAACTACCTCTGTGATGTCATTCCAAGACATCCACACCCATTATAGCCTGAAATTACAACATACCCAAGTATGGCCATGTTAGCAGAGGGTGGAGACCTCAGGACAAGGTAGGAATTTGGAAGTAAACAGGAAATGAATGGCTGTCCAACAGAAACTCAGGAGTGAATGAAAGATGAGTACCTTCTTGCAGAGCTTAGCAAGAACTGTCACACCACTAGTTTAACAAATATGTTGAAAGTGCTGAATCTTGGAGCAAAGCTGACACAATACTTCACCAGTGCAAGCAGTAGGAGAGACTTTTTCATCTCCTCTTTTCTCCTTTCAATAGTTTTAAGAAATCAAGCATTGCTATTTTAAAGCAATACAACTTGTGGTTACATCTCAAACATATTTCAAATATAACTTTTAACTATATCAGCTTTAAGTCCAGTTCATAATTTTAACCAGCATGACTTTCATGCTTCTTCTAATAATCATATTCTACCAATCAAATGAAGATATTAAATATGTGCAGTCCTCAGCACAATAATGACTTTTGATAAATGTGAAAACACTGACATAATCCCAAGTTACCTTTGACCTTGGACAGCCATGGTTTAAGTTTCCATGTGTTAATATAAGCAAATCACAACTGCAAATTGCTTTTTCCACGATCTTGCTTTAGTCCATGCCAACATTCAGTAGCAGTGCATTTCCATATACAGGAAAAGTTGAAGAGCTCTTCTACCAACAAGGAATGCTTTGCCTTTTCCACTCTTCCCAAAATAAAATGTAAAAATATCCCCTCTCCCCTCCCCAAGGAATGCAGCTATTTTGAAACACTTTCTGATACAAACCTAGTATTTGCACTACATATAAAGGATATGGTCCCATTCTAACTTCCAGGTCAGAGATTTTTACTGACCTACATGCTGTTCCCAAAGACAGCCCAGACAGGCAATATGATTCACTCCTTCCCATTTGAACGAGTTTCTTGAGCTCTGCACCTTTAAGCAAGTGACTATTTTCCATTGATTTAAAAACAATCTCATAAAAACCTACAGTGCTGACAATCTCAAAAAGCACCACTCTATCATCTCGCAGCTGCAGTGCTGTTTTCTTCAGGAAGATAAATTTTAATGAAGTCTTCCAGTTATATTTATTCCTTACCAATACAAAATCAAACTCATATTCCACTAGACGTGAATGCATCTTGTGAAAGTTGCAGAGGATGCCAAGAACTGGGTCTATGGTTCTTGCTGTAAATCATTTGTAGTAAACCCCTCAATTCCTGTCAGCAAATCTCTGAATCTCACACTGGGAAGATACTGTTACAATAACTCTGTTACCCAAGTAGGTTAATATAACTATCCCTCCTCTTTTTTGTTTTTGTGTTTTCGTGTGGGTTTTTTTCAAATGCAAAGTAACTGTCCTTGAGTTTCAATTAAAAAAAAATAATAATAAAAAAATAAAAAGGACATTTTGCACTTTAATACTGCAGGAGCTCTTTCAGTATGTGCACTGAAAACATCACGAGTTGGGAAGTACAAAACTCAGCTGCTGTCATCTCTCAATGGGGTGAGAAACATGTGGTGTAAGGCCATCCCTGGACAAGCAAATGGCAAGGATGCGGACTCAGAAGTGGGACAGCATGTGTCTGAGAGAGTATGACAGCTTTTTAACCCGTGCCTATTTTCAGAGTAGCTACATCACTTTCAAACATCTGGAACAGAAGTGCCTATAATTAAGGACTGCCTCCTACTACTGTCATCCCCTCCCAAGTCACTCAGCGCAGCTCTCCCAAGAGGATGACTCCTCACCGGCAAGCCTACTGACACAGGACACCATTAGCATGATAAAGCCGACCGGTTTGGGATGGGTTGCGGGCTGCGGCCCAGCCCCGCTCCGATAACACAGGTGCACGGGGCTGCAGCCCAGGCCACGGGGGGTCAGGG
>NW_009952597.1:1397944-1435012 GCF_000747805.2 Chaetura pelagica | reverse complement strand
GGTGTGGAGATGGAGGCTTGCGAGGAGTGTCTGAAGGAGCTGGAGGTGTTTAGTCTGGAGAAAAAGAGGCTGAGAGGAGACCTTCTTGCTCTGAAAGGAGGTGGGGGTCGGGCTCCCTCGTCACAGGCCGAGAGGAGGTTGCCTCACGTTGCTCCAGGGGAGGTTTAGACTGGTTATTAGAATAAACTTCACTGAAAGGGTTGTTAAAGATTGGACCAGGGTGCCCAGAGAGCTGGTTAAGTCACCATCCCTGAAGGCGTTTAAAAGACGTGGTGCTGAGGGACATGGTTTACGGGACTCAGTAGTTAGGTTAATGGTTGGGCTTGATGGTCTTAAAGGTCTTTTCCAACCAGAATGATTCTGTTCCACAGCCTTGTAAGGTGAAGGAGGCCGTGCCTGTGCTGGAAGGGCTATGAGCCAGGTGTCTGCAGGTCCTCTGGGTGTGAGGGGCCTGAAGTGCTGCTGGAGGGACTGGTTTGTGTGAGGCCTCCTGAGGTGGGGGATGGCAGGAACAGAGAAGAGCCACAGGCTTAGGAAGGAGGTTATGAGGAGTTGAAGGGAGGTAATTTCAGTGTAGGCTGACTTAGAGTTGGAGAGCTACTATGTAGGGGTTCTTGGTGACCTTTGAAGAGCTACTGTTCAGGGAGTCTTCGTGACCTTCCTCCCTTTTGGAGGTTGAAGGATGGAAGGAAGATGCTCTCCACTTACCCTACTCCTCATTCCCTTGAGGAGCTCCATGCTTTTTGGGGTCTCATAGTTTGGCTTCTGTAAAACTTCAAACTCCATTGCCTGTGAGGTTTTGTGAGCTGAAGGATACAAAAAAAAAGCCAAGTGGGGAGAGATGTAGTGATTCCCTGATATACTGAGGAGCAGTGAAGTAGTGAGTTTAATTTGGAGTCTGAGAGAAAACAAATAAATAATTTGTAAGCATCTAGATGGAAACAAGAAGGTGAATGCTAGCCACTATGGCTTTGTTGTGGATTAGTTCAGCCAATCTAATTTCCTTTTCTGGCATATAACAGGGCTTGCAGATAAGGGAGAAGCAGTGTATATGTCATATATCTTGATTTTTAGTAGAGCTTCTGACACTGGCTTGCAGGATATTCTAATAATAAAGTGGGAAACCAGTCAGGATGATACTGCTGTAAGGGAGCTGCAAAACTGGTTGAGAAAAGAAGTACCTGGTATCAGTGCTTGTACAGGGAACTACCCTGGGATCCATGATGAAATGAAGAATTAATTACTGCATTTGAAGATGAGATCAAGTTTGAAGGCAAAGTAAACACAGTGATAGAACTACGATTCAAACTGGGAGCTCTTGGAGAAAAATAGGATGTGCTTCAGCAGCAGGTGCACTGCTGTGCACTTAAACTTCAGAATTGCAAAACTATGAGGAATTGGGCAGCTGACTGTGCTGCAGGAAAGGGTGAGGGGCTGCCCTGGGCTGTAAGCTGAACAGGAGTCCCTAACATCTTGCTGTCGCATTAGAGGCAAATACCATTCATGGTCATATAGGTAAGAAGCTGCTTGTAACACATCCGTAGGAATCCTGCTCTGCTGAGCTGTGCTAGAAAAGTGTGTCCCGTCCTGGGCTCTGCACAAGAGGAATATATATATTTGGAGGAAAAAAGTGTTAATAATGATCAGAGTCTTTGAACGCATGTCTTTAGTTTCCTGTCCTCTCAATAGGCACAGCTAAGGAAAGATGTGGTGAGCCTGCAAATAGATAAAAGGCTGCTGGTATGAGGAAAGGAACAATTTGTTCTCTTACGTCCAGCTGGGGGTAGGGCAAGAAGTCATAAGCCAAGATAACAGCAAGGCAGATATAGGTTGCAGTGAAATAACTTCTGAGTGATTCCTTTGAAGTTGTCAGACCCTGTGTTGAGCAGACTTGGAAGGATGTTGGACTCTTCTTAGAGGTTTTTAAGAATGGATCAGACAAGTATTTGTCAGAATGGCAAAAGCGCAATATAAGACCTTGCACTGGGGAAGGAAACTAGAGGTGATTGTCTCGTAACCCAGTGTTTTTGTGGCTCTGTAACTGCGAGATGTGTAATCATTGCAGCCCTTATTGGCTTAGCGATAAGACTAGATCAGCTGCACAGATTAAAGATGCACAACTAGGCCAAGTAGAATTACGTAACAGGGATGAAATGATGTTTAAGCATGGTTTAATGTTTACAAAATTATTTTCACCAGATGGGGTGAAAGCATCTAAATGAGGAACTCAGCAGAGCTTTTAAGTATTAAAAGCTAAGGCCCTGTCACCAGTGAAGCTTTTCAGAGAATTTTCCACCTTTGTTCCTGCTGTATTGCTGATACAATTATGCTGTGCTAATCCAGAAAGGATGCCAGTGTTTTTGAGATTAAGGCCTTGGAAGCAAGGCTGAACTGATCTTAGTGAAAGTAGTTTAGGTAAAGTCTGATCTTAAGGTATCTATTGAAAAAAAATAATCAGCTAGGACATCCTTTGAGATTATTTGTTCTGGTTTTGTTTTTCAAACAGCAAATACATGCAGATAGGTAGTAGCCAGCAAAAGGGAGGCCTTTTGGAAGCTGGTCATTGTGGATGAAAATACTTGCCTTGAGAGGCATTTTAAAAGATTTGCATTGTTCATCTGGTCCATCAGCATCCGTGCCAGGATGAGGTGGGCTTTTGTCTAAGAGAGGTTCTTGCTGTGCAATTTTGGTACCCTTTAGAAAAGGTTTAGTTCTTAATATGCATCCCTTTTGGAAAGGGAAGGATGGTGCTCTTTTCCCCCTTCTGCTCTGCCGTTAGCAAACACGCATCTGTACTCACAATGAGCAGCCATTTCGGAACTTCTTTTTGTACATAAAGGGACTTGTGGAATGTCTCTGTTCCCTTTTGTAGGGAACTGTGTGAGTCAGCTGGTGTTGAGAACACACCTGTGTTTTCCTCCTCCATCCCACACCTTCTTCTGCTCTGGTAAATTCAGGGCAGGTAGGTTCAAACACATGAGCTCTGTCTTTGGTGCCTGTTCCTGAGCCACTGAGACAGAAGAAGAAGGTTTAGGCACTTGAATAATCTCTTCAAGAGCAAGCCCTTTGCTTGATGAGACACTGTGCCTGGTGTGCAATTTGTTGAGCTGATTCAGCCATCCCATCTCCCTCTCCTCAGCATCACACAGTTAACGTATGGCCTTCCAGTACTTGGCCAGGAATGAGCCAGCCTCCTGTTCCTGGACCAGAAAGGGTCTGATTGAGCAAGAGAAATCTTTGCAGCGGAAAAAGCTGACCTGGAATATATCTGATAGGCTTCTTCAGCATTATGACATGAAGGTGAAGAGTAAGTACAGTCATGAACCTAAAGAATGGTGGTTAATAGGTGGGTTTGTAATCGTGGTTTCATATCTGTGCACGTATCAAGAGACTGTATTTGAGGACAGGAAGTGGCTACAAAGAAGGGAGAGAAGGATAATCCTGTGTAGAGAATGATGCACGTTTTGGGGTGACTGTTTTAATAGGTGCATAAAAGTCTACAGTGGCCCACGTGTCTAGGGATGTTGTCAATATAAATGGAATGTGTTTCCTGCAGTATATGGAGAGACAAAAATGCCCCTGGTGCACAAGGTGCAATTGTGTAATGGAGCAGGGGATACACACAACATCCTCAGTTAGCCTCTTGTGAATTTTCAGTTTGCCCTGCATCTTCTCCAGCCATTCCTGCATGCACTAGTTGATTTTTGTGGTCCTTGTTTGTGCAGACAAGCTCATTTAGAGACCTCTTATTCTTGTGCAAATTTTTCAGTCTTCATATGATGTTTCTTTTTGGAGTCTGGCTCTATTTCCAGTTCCTCAATCTGAAAAGGAGCAGAAGGATAAATGATTACAGGAGGGATTTGAAGTGTTGGTGTAGAATTATGAGGAACAGAAATAAAAATAGGAAGATGGCATCTACCCTGGGAATTTTAAGCTACTTGTGCTCTAGAGTTTTGTTGCAGTTGAAAAATAAACAGCAAGTCATGCCACTGATGCCAATACACCCTGCAAATTCTCCTTTGTGGGTGTAGATCTCTGATCCCAGTGGCTTCTAACTGCTGTACTTGAACACCAGAAGGGTTCTGACTGATTAATTCTGTACAGGATGCAAAGTGCTGAAGTTCTCTTGCACTCCAGCAGGCTGAGAGCGGCCTTCATGCATCTTTTCTGCCTAGTCTGATTTTTCTTAAATTAGTGCATTTCCTTTGGGACATGCTAACTGCTACGTGAAATTGTTTCTGTTTCAGGTATTTGTGCTGAATGTGGAAGCTCAGGTGCAGGGAATTTTCATGGCTGCTGTGTTGGGAGGATCTTTCCAATATATCTGTTTTTCTTGCCCTGGAATTTCTTGATGATGGGTATTTTTTTTTCTCCTTTCAGGGCTAATTGCTCAGCCTATAACACCTTGAATTACAGGGGTTTTGTTGCAGTTTAAGAGTTCTTAATCTTTTCCAGGTGCATGTAATGATCCTGCTCCTGACACAGATCTTCTGCCATACAGGAAGCCTGTGAGGAGAGTATGGAGCAGATTGACAGCACAACTATTTATACGGAGCATTGAAAGCTAGGGTATGTAGACCTGTTATCTGTAGGTTACCTTCTGATAAATTTTTCCATAATTTGCATTTTTCTGTGCATCATTTGCTGCTTTTCTAAAGACTGGATCCACCGTTCACTGAAATCAGTGGAAGTAATCCCAGCTGTCTTGGACAACTCTAGATCAGACCATAAAGCAGGTGGTGGCATGCTCACTTAGTAGCACTGAACTAGTCAAATATATTATCCCCACCTATTTTTAAGTGAACAGCTTTAGTTCTAATGACACTTCAGGCTTTTATTTCTATCCTTCAATGGGAAGAGGGTGGCTAAGAGCGTGCTGTAGATAGAAGGTGAAGATATTGTCTGAACGTGCAGTAGATGAAAGCAAAAAAGTGGCAGAAGGCTCAGCCTCACTCGGGGAGGAAATGCTGTGCATTAAATCCACAGCTAGCTATGATACTGCTGAAGTGCCAGTTGTCAGCACAGTGCCAAAGGAGCAATCTGCTCAGTGCTGGCAACTTTTCTCCCCTCTGTGCCAATTACGAATGCCATTGACTAGCTAGAGAGGGAAGCCAGCCTACTCTTTGTTGGAGGCCTGATAGGTGTGATGAGTGGAGTTGTGTAATGAGTGAAAGAAAGGATGAATCCAGAGGAAGTGGAGGAATTCCTCAGGGTGCCATCTGTGATGTAGATTACCAGGGAGGCAGAGAGGATGTGGCTTTCTTCTTGTGTGGATTAATTTTGCCAGGCTGCAATCAGTGAGCTAGCATGCATTCTGCTTTTCAGCATCATGAAAAGCAGTGCAATTGCTAAACTTGTATTATTAACATGGTGCTTTCAAATCAACACTGGAGCAAAATAATGGAATATATGCCTTAAGGTTTCCAGCTACCAATGTAGAGGGTAGAAAGGTGGAGAGATAAATTACATCAACCACAGCCTTCTTTGCTCTCTCTTCAGCTGCTCAGTACACACTGATGATTTCCCCATGCTGATTAGGAGTGTGTTGAAGGTCAGGCTCCAGCTCTCATTCGATAGTAAGCAGACTGATTCTAGGGGCACAAAGTAGTCTTAGAGACCCAGAATGCCTTATCTGCTCAGCTTTTCCATTTGGCTCTCAAAGAGATGATTTGTGCATCACAGTTTTCTGTAGAGTTTGTTTTTTCTGTATAAAATGATCCCCTCTTAAGCCAAGTGGGATTCATTCCCACTGGATCTGCATTATACAGCATTAGGACATGCATAGTTAATTGCATGCTAGGTGAGAGCTAAAATGATGCTCCACCTCTGAGGCAGAAATAGACTCTGTTGTTTATGGAGGCTTTGAATATGTTTTCCTGAATTTCTAGGTGTGTGGATTTGGATGTATATACCAGTATTATTGATTTTGAAGTTATGTTGCAGTAGCAGCTGCTGCCTTTAGGCTCAACTGAAACTGCATTTGATTGCATTCTCAACACATGCGGTCTCTGTTCTACAGTTTGCAATATGTATGTGTCTTTTTATGTCAGAGAAAATATGAACCCCACAGCTCATTCAGTGCTTACTGTTTACTGATATGAATCATTGGAGGACTGTTGCTGCTGCTGTAAAAATAATAATAAAAAAATATAAACTGACTCTAAGGAAGGAGAACTACAAAGGCTTTAATAGAAAAACTGCATTCTGGCAACACAAGCTGCTCTTCAGCAAAACCACATGAGATAACCCTGCCATTGTGTTACAGAATGCTGCACAAATTCTGTGGTGTGTAGAATTTTGTAGAAAAAATAAGTTTAAAACCAAAATTTTGGTAGGGAGATAGCAGTGCACTTACTAGCATGTATCCTTCTATCGCCCATCAATTGGAAGTGAATGTATTTGGTGCATTTTTTTTAACATATTTTAATAAAAGCCACTTCTACAACTCAGTTTTTACAAGTGATGTCCCATAATTGCTGCTGAGAAATGCTTCTTGTATTATCAGTCCTTTTCAGAAGTTAAGTTCCTTTTCCTCGGAAATGTTAGCATATGTGGTCTGTATGGAAAAGAACTGCAGACTGGAATGGTGAATGTTAAAGTAGCTTCTTAAATCTATGCACAAAGTGAACTGGCAGGTATGTGATTTTATCCTGCAATCTGTAACACAGTGGTGCTTAAAATTTCATTAAAATGGATCTCACTGAGGGCTCCAGCCTGTGGAAGAAATCCCAGCACCATGGAAACAACTAGTAAAATCAGCATTTCAGTGGAGGCAGGACTTTACACTGTCTCTTTTATGGTGGGTTTTTTAGAGGTGTTCATCACTGTCTTAACTCTTCCACCAAATTTCCTAGAAGTTTTTTCATAGGCCTTGCTAGGAGCAAAGCTGGGCCAAGATGGTGCTTTTTTAAAAATCCTGCTATTGGTGTCATATCTAAAGGCTGAGCTCTTCATGTTCCACAGCGTATCAGAGCCATCTTACAGGCCACTCTTATATTTCTCCATTATTAGCTTAATGCTGCACTTCTTACCCACTGTTAAATTGAAGGCTAAACCACTTGTGCTTAAACTCTCTGGTAAGATAGCTGTTGCATAAAACGTTTTGATTTCTCTGTACATGGACATTGATTTCATTATGTCTTCTCCATGACCTCTGCTTGCTCCAGGATTTTGTGAGGGTGCTCGCTTCCTTCCAGCTGGTCTGCACTTCCAGCTCTGCCTGCAGTGGGCAGACTGCCCCTGCAGCTCCTTCTCGTGCTGCCAAGCATCCTCATCCACTTGGATCCAAAGGCCCTGAAAGCAGATGAAAGATTAATGCAAACAGTGAAGGGAGAGGAAGCTGAAAGATGTAGGAGGTCTCTGCAAAGCTGTTCTTAACGATGATGCCGGACTTTAAAACAACTTAAAAAAAAAACCACCCAAAAAAAACTTTGGCTGCATCCCCATATCATGGTACCTGTCTTACATTATTGGAGCCACACTGACATCAAGAGAATGACTTCTGACTGAGACTGATGTAACTGAGGACACGTTAGGTTTAAGAGAGAGAGTGTGTGTGTGTGTATATATACACACACATGTGTATATAGAGAAAGAATCTTTGTTACTGTGTAAGTTACTAAAATTAGATTTTTGGCAGCAGTTCTATAATTTCATTCTAGCAAAGAGACCAGCCTTCTACGAGCTTGCTTAGTTATATTTTAGAAATGAAGAGCCAAAGGAAGCTCCTGAGTTTTATATCTGTTATTTTCTCATCCATTTCTTGGCTATCCTGTTCAAACAGCCATTACAACTTCTCTTAAAAGCAGAACTTCTTGCTCTAATGACATGTTAATAGTTCTTTGGGTTTCATGTTTGACTAAAGCTGATAGTAGTGTTTGTCTTGTATGAGGCTTGTTGGAGCTACTGCAGATTGAAATTGGTATGAGTGAGAGAACCAGGGCTTTTGCATATAAATTCTCAATTTGTTCAAGTTGATAAACACAAGTACATAATCTACTGCTTTGTTGCTTTTCCATCCAGGAACCTGCTTTCACCCTCTCCAGTTCACCTAGCCATGCTGTTGCAGTTTTTTCAGTGTCCTGACAAGCTCTCTCTTGTTCCTGTTGCCATGAATCAGTTTTATTTCCATGCTGATCAGGTCAGTGTCCATTTCCTTGAGCCCGAGTGCTTCAGCACTCCCCTTCGCTTCCATCTCCAGACTTGCCTGCAGAGACTCAGTTGATGGTGGTTATTTCTGCAGAGTCCAGAGAAGCATCTGGTACAACATTCTGTTCTGTTGAGTCTGATCCAGCATTTGTACCAAGTTATTGCCCACTGAGTAATAAGAATAGGGTAACTTTTCAAATCTGCTGAAGGCTGAGATATCAGGATTTAGCATCAAGCCATTAATGAATACTTTCTTTTAAACCATAGGGCTGAAGGAACTTTCAGGAGGTCATCTTGAAAATCTACTGTCTAAAATCACATATGACCTGACTGCACATCCAATAGTGGCAACTCAACAACCTCCAGCCAATCTGATCCAAGGAATAATTCCCATTAATTATTATAGATCTTTCCTAGTGCTAACTCAAAACCTCCAATGCTGCCGCCTTCGCCTTGACTGAATGTCACGTCATTGCTATAACTGGTTGTTTCAAATTCTTCCTTTCGTGATCTCCTGTCAGTGGAGCTTTACTCTGAGCCCATTTGAGCTGTATGCAAACCAGTTTACTTTTTTCAGCCTGCAAGGGTGCCACAAATGGATGAACAAATGTCCTTTGTGGAGCTGAACATACAAAATCCATCTGTTGGAATGTGGGCAGCAGCTCTCACATCTGTAGCATTGGTACCTCCAGGGAGGACTCTGCTTCCTCCAGTGCCACCTGCAGTCCATGCTCTCCATCTCCACTGTCTTTTGCAGCTCATGAATGCTCTTCTCTCCCTCCCTGCCCTGCTGATTGATTAGATCCTTAATTTCCTCTAGGGAAGAAAACAGATATTTCATGTGATAGGTTTATTTCAGGACCGTGAACTTTATCAAGTGCACCAGGCAGAGTCTTTAAACAGAGATGGCATGAAATGATTCCAGTCACTTTGTATCAGCTGCCCTTTTCTTTCATAGCTGAATATTAGCCTGGATTTCTGAAGGAGCCCTGCTCACTGCATGTGTTCATGGAGATGGAAGAATGAAGCCTATTAAATCAAGATAATTTTTTTCCAGTTTTTATTCAGCCTGTCCCCCTCCCCACGCTGTCTCTGCAGCAGAATGGGGCTTTCTGCCAGCCTGTGTAGGCCACAGCAAGGGGTTGGGGGACAAAGCCCAGCAAATACTGAGTATGTGCTGTTTTCTGTTGGCCACAAGAGCAGGAGATTGTAGCATCTTCTAAATATTAGCAATGTCATTTTCCAGCCTTCTGCAAGAGATCAGTTTTTGTAATTTACAGAAGTGGGTTTTGGTTTTTTAAAAGTAAAATATAATAATTAAAAAAAAAAATAGAAGAGCTAAGGCAGCTGGTCTCCCTGTACAGCCAGTGGAGGAGAAATGATGCAGAGAGGGAGACTGAACAGGAGCCTAACTGACTTGCTGTGAACTGAGTCCTGAAGATGCTTAATCCCCTCCACTGAGGTTAAAGGGAGCACCATCCTCCCAGGGTAAAGCTCCGTGTTGTTAGTCCCCTAAGGGAGTTGCTCAGAACTGGAGAGTGCTGGTAGCCAAAACTGGGACTGCAGCCTGCCTCTTGTTTAAGCCTGATGCTGTAACCAGTCCAGTGTTCCCTTATGCACTGCACTGGTGATGATATGGGGCCCAGCATGGATCAGTGACCTCCTAGTGTCACAGTGAGTCCAGCCAAGCTGCTGGGATCATGTTTTGAGGTCAGAAAAGACCTCAACCTGGAATGTGATCCCCAGAGCCCTAGAAGCAGCACACTGGTGTTAGTCATAGTCTTGGGTGATCTGATAGGAGTGGTGTGTGAGTGTAGACTGTCCCAAGAGCAGAATCTAACCTGTGACTTGAATCAAATGTAGAAAAACCCAGAGACCAAACCCAGAGAGTGAAAGCAGTGCTAGAAATAAAAGTGGAATTGGTGCTGAAAGACCTCACAAGAGATCATTCAGTAGGAATCAAGGGATTTATGATGTGCAGTATTTTTAACATCAAACCAGTACTTATCCTGAAGGGCCCCTGTTTTCCTCCATAGATTCCAGGTGCTTCAAGGATTCTTTGTAGGCAGCCCTAATCTGAACATTTTTAGTCGTGTATATTCCTTCTGAGAACTATCCACTTCCACCTGCAGCTCTTTGTGTTTTCTGTTGCCATCAGCATCTTACCAAAGACTGTCTGCTTCTTGTCCAGGGCAACACAGGCAGCATTGGCCTGGAAAGATAAAGCCAGGCATTCACTGGACACAAGTTTTCTTTACACTTCACTTCTCTGCGTGTCCTGCCAGCCAGTCACAGTTACATTGGCAGCCACTCTAATGACTGGCAGAGTTTCTTTTGGTCACTCTGAATGGATGATTAAAATGTTTGCAAGGCTTTCTTTCCTCGCCATTAGGAATTTAACAAGATCACCCAGTTCCCATCAGTGTGATGGTCTTCTTTGCTCCTGTGGTTATAATGATGCTGCTGTGGAGCAAATGTTTTCCACTTCAGATATTCCTTGGGCAGATGTGCTGTTAGTAATTGCCTGGGTTGATTAGTGTGACTCTTTCTATTTCAAAGGCTATTCGGTTGCAAACAAGATGTTATTCAATGCTATTTTTTACTGTGTTTAACTGCTTGTCATGAAGGGAAAGAAAAAAAGCCACATTTTTCTTTCCTAGGAGCTTTTAATCACAAATATTCTACATATCCATATGATCCACACATGCATTCAGATACCATGGTGACAAGCACACCACAGGAACCACAGAATTAAGAACTGCTTCATTAAAGAAAGTGATGGTGAAACAGATTATTTTTTTTCAGCCTGGTAATGTAATGCTGTATGTGGGATTTTCAGCTCTTGAGACCTGTTCTAAAGCTGACTGCAGTCATTGGCAGATACCCAAGGACTTCAGTGGATTTGGAGCAGCCTTTTGTGCCTATTTTAAGTAACGTTTTTATTCAAATGTCCCACGGTTGCACTACTATTCATGCTCTTACACTAACACTGGCAAGAGTAGAAATACTAATTTGATGAAGGAGCATTTGTTGCTTGTGTTTAAACTACATTTTGTTTAGATCTGCTTTGAGTGTGGTAGTTAATAACCAGTAGCCAGCCCACTGGTACTGCAACACAGAAGTTCAAAGCAGGATATCATTATTCTTAAAAAGAAGATGAATACCTTGCCTTGCAGTAAAGAAGGGCTTTTGCTTTAGCTGGACTCTTGTTTCTGGAAGTCAGCTAATGAGCTTAGGAAAAGCATGCTGTGTGCTCCTAGGAATTAGCTGCAACTCTCATCTGGGTTTTCTCTTGCTGTGATCAATCTTAGCCTTGCTTCTTATGGCCATACATTACTTGACATTTAATAGAAAGATCTTAAAATAGTAAGAAATAAGAGACCAGTCCAAAGCTGACCTAAGTTAACAGAAAGACTCCCAGGGCCTCTAGGTGTTAGACCATGCTAGTCGGGCTTGTGCTGGATACACTTTTGGATAGCTGGATTTCTTGCCTTTTCCAGGTCAACAGTGAGGTCCTCCACTTTGTTCTGAAGCCTCTGCTTAGTTTTTTCTCTGTGTTGGCAACCCAGGCTTGGACTGATTCATCTTTCTCCTCTGCTTCTTGGAGCCTCACAGCCAACTTTGCCTCAAGGGAAGGAGGGCAGAAATATCCTGGTGAGTAACTAGTTCATGGAGTGAGGAGAGGTAGGAGTCATCAGCTCTCATCTTGAGCACTCTCCCTGTTTTAACCAGTGAAAAATTAAAATCCAGCCATCTCAGAAAAAGGAATGGAAAACCAATGGCTGGTTCTTTTCCTCCCACTGGTGGATATTGCACATTGGGCTGCAGCTCAGCCCTTTATTGCTGGATTGTTACCTGGTGATAGATGCTTCTGTCTTCCATTCAGATATCTCAAGGACTGGGATAGTATCTAAGAGTGAAGTAGCCTCCCTCCCCCTTTGTGAATATCTCTGGGACTCAGTACAAAGACATGCAGAGATGTAGCAGCTTATTCCATTTGTCTCAGCTTGTTCAGGCATACAGTGAAACCTTCCAGATGCCTTAACTTTTGTTGCTATTATGTGAAAGCACCTTTATGTAGAGAGACTGCTACAAAGATTGGCTCAACTTCTAGCCTGTAATACTAGGACCAGACTCTAAAGGGTTTAATCTGATTTGATGCTTGCTTAATTCTTAGGAAATGCCAGTGGCTTTTGCAGGCTGCTGGGAGAGTAAAGTCCTTGTTGGAATAAGGAAAGGCCATCCAAATTCAAGCCTTTATCAGGAAGAATCGGTGTTGGTTTTCTGTTGTCAGTGTACAAGTCTCAGTAGTCCCTGTTTATTATTGTATTTTTTTTTCTCTTGGCCAGAGCCCTTTGTTTTCTCTCTGTCTTACCAAATTGAGTCCTAACAGATCACATCTATAAGCTGTGACTCAGCAGCCAAAGTAAATAACGAGGCTGCCACAAGTCCCATCCCAAAATCCATGAGAGCTGAGTGCTCACTTGGTTTCTTCCAGCTCTTTGGTTCTTCCAATGGCATCAGTCTTGTATTTAGTCCTCCAGATGATGACTTCAGTATTGAGATACCAGCTCAGCTTTGCTCTCCTCCTCTTCCTCCAACTACTCTTTCATTGGTTTCAAACCATGCTTGGTGTTGCCCAGGCTCACTGCAGTCACAATGCAGGACTAGAGGCAGCACAGTGTTCCTGTGTCCCTGTCCTACTGGCAGTACAAATACACTGACATCACTCCCCAGAGCTGGAGGTTGAATAACTGTTCTGGACCAACTGGAAACATCTCGGGCTTCAAAATATCTTCCTGGTCAGGAGCCAAGTTCCTGTTCTCCATACCTGTTTTTTGCTGTACTGCAGTGAATTAAATTGAGCTCATACAACTGAGAACAGAACTTGGCTTGTCATTGCCACTGTTTTCTCTCAAGCAGTGTTTCAAAAGCATTATGACAGTAAACCCATTTGGTGATTGTTCTAAACAGAGAGAGGATTCTTGCCAGACTTTTGATATACAGGTGCAGTACTGGAATTACTCTTTGGAGATAACCAGCCATTTCCAAGACAGGTATATCAGACCAAGGCTTGAAATACTGGAATGTTTTGACCCAAACTTGTGTGATCTATGCAGATAAACTGCTGTACAATCCACTGAATGGGCAGTGGGCTGAGAATCAAGACGTGCGTGTTCTGCTTTTACTGCTGACTCACGGGAGACTCTTTATCTTATTTTCATGTCCATGCAGGGCTCCTGTCCCCCACACTGCCTCCAAGATCATCTGGTAGCAAGCCCAGAGATTAATTTGGATGAGGTTTTCCTTTGAGAGAGCTAATGCAAAAGACAGGTTACTCTGAAGTGGGCATGGTGCAAAAGAGCAGGCACTGAGTGTCCCATGACAGCAGCAACCTCTGTTGGCAGTTGGTGTCAGTACCTTTAACTCTTCATCCAGCTGTGTCTTGAAGTCATCTGCTTGCAAGGCGAGAGAAATCTTGATGTGGACAGTCTGGTTAAGCCTGCTCTGAGCTTCCTCATGCTCCCAACTCAGCTGGCTGTTTTCAGCTGTGGGAAAACTGCATAAAGAAGTGGGAGAGGAAATAATTCAATATGACTGGAGAGAAAGAGAGGAAAAGGACTGGGCAGATTTGCCAGAGGAGATAGGGAAGGGCTGCCAGAGCTAGATGAAGTGCAGAAGAGGAGCATGAGAGGGAGGTAACAACATTGCACAAAGCTGTCAAGGAATTTACCTGGGTGCCTGATGGCATTAATTTCAGCTTGACACTTCTCCACCTCAGCCAGCTGGGCATTGGCTTCAGGCAGGTCATCTTCCAGCTGGTGAACATGAGCATCTGAGTTCAGCTGGAAGAGAGAAGGCAGTCACATGATGCTGAGTAAGGCCTAAAATGCCCAATTATCTCTCCGTCTCTTGCAAGCTCAGTTTATTCCAGTTGGTTGTAATTATAATGGGATGACTGTACTGGCCAGGGCGAGTGCAGGGTGTCCTGATCTTCAGGGGGGAGACGCCTGCTCCCTCAGCCGGGGCGGGCAGTGCTCAGCACCACCTGCAGGCAGCTGCTGTCAGTCAGCTCGCTCTGCAGGGGGCAGAGTTCTGCCTTGCACTGATGGCTGCTTTGGTGGTTTGTTGAGGAATTCCCTGCTGGCCTCTCACCTTGGATTTCTGCAAAGACTCCATACTTGCACTGAGGTCATCCTGTGCGTTTGTGACCTCTTTGTCCATATCTGGCTTTGCTTTCACTCCAGGGATTCTCCATGAGCTCTGCCATCTTAGCCATGGCAACCATGTGCTTCCTGCATGGGGTAGAGCCCATGGCCTCGCTCCACAGAGCTGCCTCTTCCAACTAAAGGAACAGCTTCAGCAGCCCAGCTTCCCACTTGGAATTCTGATAGAGCTGAGAAAGGGCCAAGAACATGTTGTCAGCTGGGATCTGGCAGCCCTGGAGTCTCAGTAAGGCTCTCAGGGATTATTTATAACAAAGGCTTCTGTAAGCCTTTGATTTAGCTTTAATAGTCTCTGTATTTGGGACAAATCCCACTTAGGTATTAATCCATTAGAAGGTCAGTGGCTGGCATCTTCCAGAAAGATTAACCATTTCTAGGCCTCCTTGCCAAAGCTCAGAGTAATCCTCAGAATTGCAAGCTGTGTATTTTCCTTGCAAAACAACAGAAAATACACCTAACAGTCCTGCCTCTTTTTTTTTTTGTGTGTGTGTGTGTGCTTCTAAATTACCAACTTTTTAAATGAATCTCTGATCACCTTCCACTCCAGCTCCACAGGAATAACAAAGCTCAGAGTGAATTTCATGAAGCCTTGGTGCTCTACCCCTTCCAAGGCCTGCAGTGTGAGGGGAAGGCTGGGTAAGGTCTGCAGGAGCTGGTCTGCTTAAGAGCACAGAGAAGCTGCTGAAAAAGCTTCTCCTTTGAAGAGCCCCAGTGACTTTTCTCTTTCTCTGAGGAAAGAGGCAAGATACTCGCACGTGTTTCACCTGAGCAGTTGTTGCAACACCAGCTTCTTCCTGGTAATCTTTCTTGGAAATTCTTCTTTCATGCCAAAGAGCCTGTGTACACTTAGAAGCAGAACCATTTTGGAAATAACAGTAGCAAGGATGACGCGTAGTAAGAAAGGCAATAGGAATTCCCAGATGCTCTGCTCTCCTTTAACTGACATTGCTGCTTTTCGTGTCACTGGTCAAGTTCCTTTACCTCTGTTTTATCACCAGTGTAAGGTATCTAGCAACACTAACTTATCTCCTGATCTGGTTCAGAATTAATTAGCTAGCATTTCTTAAGGGAATTGAAATGGAAAGGTTACTTATTATTGATGCTACCCATTTGTATTAGTCATTAGAATGTGTTCAGAGCATTCTATTAAAATATAACCTTTTTTGGGACTAAATTATCTTCAGGCTTTTCCATTGTTAATGAATCTGATTATATATTTAACAACCACATCCTGGCAATTTATGTAAGATTTATTAGAGTAGATCCATCCATCACTACAGAACTGTAAAAAGTGCATGGGATGATTTGGTTGCTGAAGCACAGGGCAGAGAAATCCCCAACCTGCTCCTCTCTTGCTCTGTGGAGGACTTGCCCTCTCAGTAGCTGGCTTCCAGCTCTTCTGTATACAAGCTTGGAAGTCACACACAAGCACAGCAGTGTCTGTGAGCTAGAAATGTGAGAGAAATTTGTGGAAATACAATCGAGAATCTTCATTTCTTCACTCCCTTCTCTATATGTTTGTCAGCTATACTGGATTTTCTCTCCTGGGGGAGATCTGGGAATACTGAGCCAACAAAGCAGGAAAGACCTGGCCAGGTGTCTTGGTAGACAACTGATGTTATCTGCAGCCTGATACTTCCTGTATCATGTTGGAATTTGGCCTTCAGGAATGTAATCAAGCTCATTTGGTTACTTAAGGAAAATAGAGGCTTGTTTGTAGAAACAGCTGCAATCTAGATTTGTGGATCATGTGGGTTTTGAAATGCTGAGGTTTCAGTTACATATTTGGGCACCAAAGTACATTGCATAAAAGAAATACTTGAATTCTGGAAGGTAACACTGTGCACCCTGTGAGCTGTGGCCTCCCTTCTGGTTTTGTTTACCACCTTTCCTTCCATCGTCAGAGGACCTTGCATCGTCCCTTGCTGCGGCCTTTGGCATTAATGTGGATGAAAAGATGTACCAGCCATCTCTGGCTGCCTGCAAGAAGAAATGGAGGTCCCTGCAGTAGATCACCTTTCTTTTGGCCATAGCATCATGGCAGGAGGTCTGCAGTGAGCATCCAGTTGCCCAGACTTCAAAGAAAGTGGAGTTTAGAGTGTGTGGATAGTATACAAGACAAGGTGGATCTCAGAGCTGGCTTAGCTCTTGAGTCACTGGAAGCTAAAACGGCACATGTTTCCAAGGCGAAGGATTTCACAGGCTCATAGAGAAGCAGAAAGAGTTTGTTGTAGAAAAAAACCCTCAAAACCTACCTGGGGAAAAATAAATAGAAAATCTCAGCTGCTTCTGTTACTTAAGGGTTTAAAGAGTGACTGGGGTCCCAACTCCTTTTGAACAGGGAAGGTTTAAAAGGTCTGTACTAATTGTTTGTGCCAACTCAGTCTTATAAAAAAGTAAAGCTGCAGAAGCAAACTGCTGGGAGATGAGAAGAGGCAGGATGTTACAGCAAGTGAGTTCAGCCAAAGAAGCATTTCTACTCTGTGGTGACCAAGTTAATCTTTGTTGTAAGTGGGTTGAGAACTAGTGTCCTGTCTTCTTTGTGAGCACGGCAGGGCACTTGAGTCCCTTCTTCTGTTGTTGAAGCTCCTCCTTACCCATCATTGACTAGTCTGCAGGTAAAGGCACAAGCACTCCAGGAAGTTCAGTCGTGTTTGCAGCTCTGAAAGACTAACAGCAGCATTTAATTTTTCTTGTCACTTAAGTATCCCAGTGGCCTTGCTCTGAAGCACAAATATTTCGTACTCCCTGTGGAGAGCTGTGTTAGAATTTAAATTAGCAAAGTTGCCAGTATTTATTAATTATCATACACACTGCCTTAGCTACTTAGCTCTTTAACTAGGTAAATTAGTGATCTGGATAGTATAGAGTTGGATATTTGTATTCTGGGAAGTTAATTTTTAAGGGGAGGTTTGTCAGAGAAGTGCTGGCAGACCCATCACTAAAGCAATGAGTAGTGACACTAAAATAAAGTTCTAATTTGTGATAATATTTTGCATTTCTAAAACAGTTTTTATCTGGGGATCATAAGGCCTTACATAAACATGAATCATTTGAGCCTCATAGCTTCCCAGTGATTATACACATTTTGTATGTGGGTGAGTGTGGAAGATGAATTACAAATATCAGACAATGAGTCAGAGAAAGACTCAGGAAACAAAATCCAGTATTTCTGATTCTATTTGTCTGAACTACTGAACTGTGCTTCTGCTTGTCCGTAGGTTAATGCTGAAGAGATCAGGGTATGACCGAGTTTTCCTACTGACTTTAGGATCAAGTGACTTTCCAGGTGTAGCTAATGCTGTCAGAGCTGTGATGTACCCTAGGAAATTCTGTTACAATTGACACTTCTTTACAGCCTTCCCCAAGTTTGGCTTATTTCATCTCATGGAGGTTGTCAGTTGTCATTTTGAGGTCATTGTCTGTGTTATGATGAGCCTTTTCCACCTTGCCCTGGATCTTCTTTTCTTGTTGCCACTTGCTACTTGCTACTTGAAAAAAGTGGAATCTGTGAAAAAGAACTTTGTAACACACGTGTTTATCAGAACGGCCCAGGATGTCAGACAGACCAGAGAGGGCCATCTAAAATACAAAGCAGAGTAACTGCGCCTCACCTCATGCATCTGAGTGAGAGCTTTGTTGTTGTGCTTGGGCTGGTGGTTCACCTTGTTCTTTTCATCTTGCAGTTTTCTAAGGGAGAGAACAGGCTGAAATCCCAAAGCTGAGATTCATCCAAGGTGCTTCCTGAATGCAGCGTGGGCTTTGGGTGTGAATTTTCAATAGGCCCAGAGGAACTTGGTCCAGCATTGACCCTTACAGAAGAATCCTGCTTGCGCTCATCAATTCACACCACTCTTCTGGGTGGTGGCACAAATTGACACCACTTCTCTGTAGTGCCAAGAGTTAATACCTAGAAAAACACAGCCCCTTTCCTGTTTGTGCAGCAAACTGGAGTCTCACAGGATTTAAGCAAGCAGACAATGTTGGTGTCGTTTTTCTTTTTCCTGTCCCCAGACAGGGAGAATGAGAATGAGAGAGAGTAAAGAAAAATAGAGCAGTTATTTCTGCCTGATGAACTTCCTCCAAAGCCCTCTTCTCCTTTTGGAATTTAGTGACTGAGTCATTCAGAGCAGAGAGATCTGAAGCCAGGATTTGAACTATGTGGTCTAATGCCTGCAGACAGGAAGGGAACATCATGCAGGTTTTGTGGATCACACAAGCCTTTAGCAGCATCAGGACAAAATGTCACTGGAAGCTTATATTTCTTTAGAAGGAATATGAGATTCAGTTAATAAATTCTGAGACATATGAGGCATCTGTGAGTTTAACATCCTGTGGATGTTAACACAGACTTCAGAAGAAGCAGCAGACAACCACATGGCTGCTACAGTGCAGATTTAAAACTTCTCCAGTTACATTAAATGAAAAGCAGTTCAGGTGCAGGAGAGAAGTATTCTCCAAGCCTAGGTGGAAAGGAGTTACATGGCTGTGGAGAGGGGCTTTTTAGAAGTAGAGGCCTACCAGTAGTGCCAGGTAAAAGTGGGTATAATTAATAAAGAACGTAGAGGAAATGCAGATGTCTTTCATGTAGATTGATCCCTAGAAATTGCTGTGAAATGCTATTACTATGGGGTAGAAGGGTAAAGTGTAGAATTAAATCTATCCCAGGTTATATGAGATGCTGGAAGACAAGATAAGAAACTGTGGGGGAGATAGCTGAGTGCCTGTGAGTATGCCAAAGGGTGCTCTGTCTGGAGAAGCTGTTGGGGTTCACTTCCATGAAGAATGAGGCAGAAAACCAACCCTTTGTCATGTTTTATAGCTGCTTTTCATTCTCAGTTTTAGCCAAGGTTGTCTCCAGCACTTCAAAGGCACATTTCAAATTGCTGAGCTAATCCTCTGGCAATCCCCATACTGGCATTTGTGTCAGCTCCTTCAGGATGTGGCTCAGAAGGTCCATCTAGGATGTCATCGTTTGGGCCAGGCACTCCTCAGCATCCAACAATTTCTCTTGTTCCTAGTCAAGGGGTGGAAATCAAGTGTGAAACTTGGGAATCAAGTGTGGAAATCCTGTGAAACATTGTTACAGCTCCTGCCACTTACAGCAGCAAACTTCCATTGGCAAGAAATCGAAGATTTTGCCATTTCTGCAGAGTTTATTAAGGTTCCTTTAACTCACCTGTTGTCATAGTTGATCTGAGTCTACATGGCTCAGGCCATAGCTTCCTAAAGTTAGGCATAAAAAAATCTGATTGTTTGCACACACACACGGGTCCTCAAAGAAGAATTTACATTTTTAAAAGATGCCACCCTGTTTTGCTGTAGATCATGCTGAGCATCAGTGGTTGACCAGAGAGAGAATTTGTGACAACAGGTCCTTTGCTTTAGCCAGGGGGCCTCTCAGCCTTCTCTGCTTTCTGAGGACATAAGTTTGTCTAAGATACAGTCAGGCTGTCTGTGGATCTTGGGCATCACCTGCATATGCTTTTTATTAATTCCATATTCTGAGATGGAGCCTCTTGAGTCATTTGGGAAAGCTGATGCTCGGCCTAAATTAATATTGAATCTTTAACCATCTCTATTAATAACATTTGGCCTGCAGTTGGATGGGGAGGTCATTCCTCTCCTGGTGAGGGTGCTTGTCTTCTCTCTTTCACGTGCTCTGTGAGCTCCCAAGTCTTTGACATGATCCTTCACAGCTCCGGTTCCTTCAGTTACATTTCCTCCTCCTGTTGTGCCGTATTAAGCAAAGGCTTCATCTGGATGTAAGGAGGTCAAGCACTGAGGTTCCCAAAAGAAGCCTTTTCTATTATAATGGTCCCTGAAAGCCCTGAGGTGGTCCTTTTAGTATCAGATCCTAGTATTTTTTGCATACCAGTAGGAAGCCTGGTGTTTCCTGAAAAGCCTGTTTAGCACAGAGGTTTTTATATGTATAACGTGAGTAATACAACTCCTAGAAAAGGTTGTTATGGTGCAGAGGAGCAGATCTGTGTGCCAGCATAGAAATAAGGACTATATTCCAGATTTGGAACTGATATAAGTGCAGAATGATTCTTGGAACAGTCTCTACTCATACCAGTCCAAATGGGACCAGAACACTTTGAAAGCTGTTTCTCTCTTAAGGCTGTGGAAGTTCATTTGTTTCACACTGGAGTTGGGAAGGTGTCTCCTCAGGTTAAAAAGCAGATTTTGTTGGAATTTTCCTGGATGTGGAAAATTTGCTTTAGCATAATTTTGTTTCACTCAAGCTTGGGTCTCTCGGCCAACGGTTTCTTTTCTCTCGTACCAGAAAACCAACTGAATTATCCATCCAGGAACTAAGTGAGGGGAGCCTGAGCTGGAACTGCCACTTCATGCTGACAGTGTGGTTCTGCTTAAGAGAAGTCAACCAAGCAGCTTTGTTTGTTTTATATGTTAATGACCAGTGAAATCTGGTATTCCCATGCTCATAACCTCACCATGTCTCTCTAATGCTGTTTTTAGAAGTGGTAAGTCCAGGTCTTGAATTTCTTGGGCACTCTCTTTCCACTCCTTGGAGGCAGCAGGCTTCCACTCAGGTTTCAGGGCTTTCTCAGTTTACTAATTTTTCTGGCATTGATTTGGAAAGAAATTATTCAGGCCCCTTGCCCTATTAATAATTAAGAAAGTCACTAGCTTCCTCAGTGTCTTTACTTAAGTGAACATAGCTGTTATTTTTCTTCTCAGCTCTTATCTTCCCTGCCCAGACATCCCAAGGTCCTCAGTGCCTGTAATTGCCACTGTTTAATTCTGCAGAACAGGACAACATCAGAGTATTTTCCTCACCCTGCTATACACTTTCCACCCTCCCCAGAAAAGCAGCTGCAGAAATATCTGGACATTCCTCTGAATTTCCATGAAGCCTGTAGCACACAGAACATGTGTGGCTTAGAAACAATTCTGTTTCCAGGCAGTGTATGTAGGAGGGACTCAGACATTCAAAAGTGTGTAGTCTGAGTCAAATGGGGTAGGCTTTGATGCCCCACAACTTTTTGGCATGCAAGAAGAGTCGTAGCAGTTGCTGACATAGGAAAAAGGATGATAGAATGGAATTATTTAAAAAAATGTTACTGTGAATGTGGAAATGGAAGTTTTCATGTACTAGAAGAAGCAAAAACTGCTGGTAATATACCAATAAAACAGGCAAATACACAAATAAACTGGAAGCAAATTGAAAAGGTGTTTTTTGTGTCCTGGTTTCCAGTACCCTCCAGCCACAAATGCCACAGGCAGTGACCGAAAAAGTGCACAGATCGAAACAGGATCTTGTGACTCATAAATGTATGTACTGTGGTTGAGTTCCAGGGCACTCCCAGCATGACTGTGGGAATTAGGTTTTCTAGAGAGGGATGAGGCTTAATGTGATATTACAGAGATCCTCCAGAGCTTGGTCCTTGGAGTAGATGTGCAGGAGGTAATGGAGCTACCCAACTGTCCAGCTGCAGTGTTGTTCCACTACATGCAACCATGTAGAAAAAGTAGGAGAGCTTTATTCTTTTGCTGTGTACTGGGATGTAGAACTTGGAAGACCCAGTTTTATTTCCTGGTTCTTTCTAGTAAATGAATTACATTAGTGGTTGGTTTCTAATGCTGCCTTGGATTTACTGCATAGTTTCTATTTTTTTTTGCCAAGGATCCTTTCTTTCCAGCATCTTATTTACTCAATCTTTAACAGGAAGCCATGAGCATGACATTCTGGCATGGTCACGCTCCTTGCCAGAGGTTCATCTCTGAAGTCTTCCAGCATGGACAGGATCCCAGCACAAGAATATGTTGGAGACTCTTATATCCTGGAGTTCTAAGTGGCCTTTGGGACTACAGAACTCTGAACTTGCTGTGTGTTAGCACTCAGAAATTAGGCTGTTTTACTTTTTTTGTCTCTAAATGTCAATTTATCTATTTACAAAAAGGATAAAGTTTGGGGAGATTATTGGAGTGGATGCATAATATTTAGGAATTTAGTTCCATTCACTTTTAGCAGGGATCTTCCCAGAGTTCTTTAGCATCTTCTGTGCCCAAGGTGTCTAGCTATAAAAAATAACATTGGGATCATCATAAGATCTAGTTAAGTGGCAGGAGTAGAAACCTTTGATGAAAACCAAATACACCTTGTGCTGTCCTGGGCCAGGAAATGCATTAAGTAGTTTCAGTGACAATATAAAAATAGTAGTAATCTTATAGCTGTTGTCTTTAAAAGTAAGAATGGGGCAATGTTTGGCCCACTTTAACCTCCATCCATAAGTTTAAATTTAAGAACAGAATAGGCTGGAGGAGTGATGAACATCATGTCATTATTATAAAAGTTGGGAATGCAGATTTTTGGTTCACGCAGAGGGCAGAATGCTCCCCTTTGCCTGGCTGTTACAATAGCTACTTTAATTATGATGTGACAAAAATATATGTGCAAAATTGATGGTATGTGCTGCTGATACTCGACAGCTACAACAGACTCCATTTTCCTTTTTAGTCTTAAATTGGATAAACTATCAGTTAGTAGGATTTTTGCCTGACTAAGGAATAGTAAAGAACAAGTGAGATTTATCACATAGCTTAAGGTGCACTTCATTTGCATTATATTAACTGTACTGGCTGATTAAAAGTCAGTTTTGGGAGCATGTGTGAGAGAGAACATTATATGCATGAGGAAGTGGGTTGCTGTAGAAACTCTTCACTCTGCAGCTCTCTCTCCACCAAAGGCATGCTGAGTCAGAACTGCCACCAATTTATTTAGTTCCATTTGGTAGGAGTAAACAGTATCTTGTTATAGCCAATTCTGTGCTTTCTCCCCCAGGTCAGGAGAGCCAAACAGCAACTCTGATGCCTTCTTATTGTCTGCAAACCCTGGAGGGGATTATTCTGGGATTCAGGCTCTGGTAGCTAAAATGAGAAAGACAGGTATAATGATATAAGAGCTACAGTTAGTGGCAGTGCAGAAAGGCTAATCACTGCTTAAGATCTTCTCTGGTTTAGCTTCCTAGCCCCACGGACATGGCAATAAAATACTGGTGGTGAGGAAGCCTGTGGACATTTCTCCCTGTCTATGCAAAGTTCCTGGAGGGGGATCAGGAAACAATAGAGGAGGACATGGATACCCCCTCCCTCTGATTTCTCATGGGCAAGATTAGTGCACAGGATGCATATACCCCATCATCTGAGAGGGGAAGGTGTGCATTCAGTAAGTGTTGGAATTCAAACATCAGGAAATGCCTATCCATTGCTGTTCCCTGCTTTCTATTACTTGCCCTTCCACTTTGTTATGTACCATAGGTGAAAGCTGACCTTGCTCTTCCCCACTGCAACTCCCAATTTCCATGGTTGATTCTGAAAAAAAAAAAGGGTGGGTTGCAGGAGGCAATGCAGCCTAATAAATAATGGCTGATTTGTCTAGTTCCAGGTCATGTATTTCCTAATTCTTCATGCTTCTCTTATTAAATGAGAGGTTTATTAGACATCCTGTCTCTAGCCCTGGCACTTAGAGGTGTCTTTCAGACTAACATTCCCTTGAAGGGTACAAGGTAGTCTGTGAAGTGAGGACCCAGCTTCTTTCATTCCTGAATAAGGACCTGCTGTTCAGCCAGCCACAGCTTGTGCTGAAGGCACTGTGTGGCTTTGCCTGAGGATTGCTCTGCAGTGCCGCAGACACCTACCAGACTGTTGGGATTCATCTGGAACAATGCAGTGGATGAAATGAAGGGATGCAAAGTGGTCATCAGCTGGTTCAGCTGCTCTTGGAATGAGACAAAGAGGAACGGAGTAAAAAACTCACAAGAGTCACTAAGGCTGGAGAGAGAAAACCTTCTGTATTACAAAGTCATTTGCATTTCATAGCTGGGAAAAATCAAAACAACCTCCACACAAGAGGGTAGGAAGTGAGCCTGGTGCTACATGGCCCAGGGGAACAAGCTTACATGTGTGGAAGCAGTTTTGGACATGGCGTGAACCTGAAATGGTAAATTTTGTTTTCTGACTCTGGCTTATAGTGTTGTATGACTATTCCTTCAGGAGTCACCACCACAAAGAGTTAACCGTGAAAAGACCTGCTGTCCACCAGCAAGCCTAGAGGGATTGCAGCATGAACTGATAGCAGCAATTGGGTTTTATTTGCTGGATGGACTAGTCCCTAGAGACAAAAGGTGCTCCAGAGGAGAGGCAGCAGACAGTAACCTCACTGAGGCTTGTATGAAAGCTCCTGTCAGCAAGCAGGAGTGGGTGAAATGGCAACATGGTTCATAATAAAAGCAAACAAGGGGGGGCTGAAAGGACTGGATTGAACTCATCCATAAATGTATCAGCTGGCATTCAGTCTTGGATACCATAGAAATAGTAACACAGGAATTTTCTTACCATGTTTCCCCTTTTCATTTGTGACTTTCAAGTAAAAATCTTAACAGGCTTCTTCAGACCTCTCTCTCTCAGTTCTGCATTGGTAAAACCAGGGTAATGCCATTACCCTGCTTTGGGCAGGGTTGAAGATAAACTAGGGTGACTGAGCTGCTGCTGGAATACAAAAGCATTGATGGCAACCTAAATACAAAGGCACAGTTGATTGCTTACCCTTTAGAGGGTGGAGGCAGTCACAAAATGGGACCCTCTTTTCTGCATCTTGCTGCCACTATTGCTTGCTGCTAAAATCAGTATCATTGCACAGAATGTGAGAGATGGAGTAGTATCCTGTAGCCTCCAAGGTAAATCTGTCTTGACTGACTGAAGTTAGCAGTTCAGTGTTGTCTGGACAAACTACTAACCAAACAGAAATAGGCATCATTCGGCTTTGGTTTAGAGGTTGTTCTTCCATTAACTACTCTAAAGAAATCCTCAAACCAGAATTGAACATTGTCCTTGGAAAGGGAGAGGAGAGGAGCTGCATTCACAAAATGTTGGCACACACAATTCTTTGCACTCTAGGTCAGTCTCCTCTCCTACACTGGTGCTGCTTTGCCAGTTGAGCATTGGCCGAGATGGCCAATCCTGCAAGTGCAGGAAGTAGAAATAATAAAAAACTCTGAAAAGCCATTTCCTGAACTGTTTCTCATTCACCTTTGAGCCGGAACCTTGGGCTGGGCTGGTGACAATCCTAGCAGGCAGCAAGCTTTTCTGGTTGATGGCAACCTGACATTTCTCTGGGCAGCAGAAGGCCCCCGACTGCCAGGAGGGGATTATGCAGCTCGTCATTAAGCCGGGGCTGCGCTCAGGCTCCCATCTGTGCGGGCGTGTTCCTGCAGCGCTGCCGGGGGAGCCTTCCCGGAGCAAATTCAGCACCGTGTGCGCCGCCGGCCTCCCGCAGTGCTAGAGGGGCAGAATTTTCCAAGGACAGAGCTAGATTGCCTTTCAGCACGGAAGAGAAGTACGGAGAGACAGGCAGAGGCTGTTATCTGGATGAAGAGAGTGTTATGACAAGCTTAATCCTTTCCACAAAAGAATGATGGGGTAGCACTGGGCACCACAACCCGTGACATTCACTTGGTGACACATGGAGCTGACAGTATTGATTGTACCACATAATGTTCATCCTACCTGCAGCTCCTCCTCTTTAAAGAGGACCCAGAGCAGGAGCATGCTGGATTTCTGGAGCAAGCCCACCAGTACTTCATTCAGGGGATCCTCACTCTTCTCTAGCCAGCCTGTGATACTGTGCCACACCTGGAAAGGAGCAGGGGAGAAAAGGCACCAGCAGTTCAGACACTGGGAGAACAGCACAGCAGCAGTGCATGAGAAGGCAGATTTCTGATTGTTAACCTGTGTAGGGAGAGAGAGAAATCCTCTGTGGGTACAGGGAAAGAAGAAAGTTAATCCTATCACAGGAATAGCATTCATGCACTCCCGGGAGTCTTGGGATTCATGGGGGGCCCTTACTGTGGAAAACCCATTTGCCCTGAATAAAGGATTCTGAAGGATTGCCAAAGGGAAGGATGCTGTGGAGAGATTACATTTTAACCTTGTAGGCTTATAATTGATACACTGATAAAGAGGACAATGTGGCTTATAAACTGGTGTAAGCAAGCACAATCAGAACGTATTTTGGCACGGTCAAATGTCACTTTCAAAACCTGCTTGGTAGGAAAGAAAGGAAATAGTTGCTGAGTGTAAAAAAGCTAGAGCAAAGGGCCTGTGATTCATGCTCTGATCACGTTCTGTCCCTATGTCTGTGCAGTGGAGTATGTGAATAACTGGTGGAGTTTGATAATATGCTTAAATACTGTTCCTGCTGCTAAGCATTAGCATGGCTGCTTGACAGCACAGCAGAGAGGCAAGTCGCACAGACCAGGAAAGGCCAGACAAGCTGCAATGAGCTGCAGGACTCTGGCTCTTCCAGCAAAATGTAAGCAACAGACAGAAAAATGAATTTAATCCTTTGGCTGATCTGCTTTTTGGGTAGCTTTCCTGCAGCTTTGTGGTACTAGAAACAGGCCTGGGCATGAATTTTTGGGTTTTGTTCCTTTTCTGAATATCTGTAAGGGTTATATTTTAAAATCAAGGCCAGTGGCAACATGTTGAAGAGTCTTAAACCACCCTTGCTGTTCTTTGTACGTTAAAATGCCCAACTGGTGCGTCACTGGTCAGAGATTTGCACAAGCAATGTTTTCAAATAATTTTTACTGGAATGGATTTCTGAGATGGACATTTCTGTGTGGCAGAGCCTGCAGTCCTTTAAGGCAACAGAGACACATTCATTTGCACCAGCAGATTTCTAGTGTTGCTGTATATTCAAGCCTCTGGAAGTTTGATGTGACCTATTCATACGGAGGTCTTGGCCTCATGTCTGACCTTGCCGAGTGCATATTCCAGCTTGCTCAGGGTTGGGCAGAGATGGGTAGGACACTTACAGTGTCAACGTTGTGGTTGTTGTAGATAGCAGCCTGCAATAGCCATCAGTGGCATTGGGGAACATGCCAAAGCCGTAGTTCTGGCACTATAGCACCAAGAAGGCCTTTCTGCTCCAGCTGGTTCTCTGCGTTCCCCCTGGGCCTGATGGTGCCCCTCTGGAGCTCTCCAGACCTCAGACCCATGAGCTGAGTAACTTTGTCAGCCACTGTTGGGGAGAAGATTAACATCTGAGTAACAGGAAGAAAATCACTCATTGTCCCCATCCTTTTGCTGCATACTCAGGAATATGGTTCCAGGCTCTGCTTTCAGGGGCAGGCCAGCTGCTGGTAGCTGACTGAAGGCCAGAAGGGGAGCAGGTCTCAGCTCTGTCCCTCCATACACTATTCAGCAGAGCTTGCTGGATGGAGCAGAGGCAATAATACACACCTCAAACAAGGAGCTAGAGGAGATGCCCTGTGTCTGGGCTCTGATATGCTCTGGAAGGTGTGTGCCCATTAGCTTCACCATGGTTCCAAAAACACCTGCAAGGCAGTGCTGCTCAACAAAGAAGGATCAAGTCCTTAGCTGACAGCTCAGCCATCTGGCTAGGCCTGCTACCCTGTGGCAGCTGTGACCACCAGCTCTGACAGTCAGTGGCACATCTGTTAATTTAAAAATAATTTTTAAAAACCCAGCAGTGTGTTGTTTAAGGTCATTTTACATTCCCTGGAAACAAGAGTCTGGTTTTAGCAGCTTTTCCAATCTCATTTTGCTGGCTGAGCTCTTTGCATGCTGGCTTTTTCCTGGTTTGCTGTCACCAAGTGTGAGGTCTCAACCTACCTCCACGTTGTCCACCTCTTCCTGCTCCTCTCTTGGCTTCTGCTTGAACTTCATCATGCCCAAGTGCACAATACTCCAAGTCAGCTTGTAAACACAGATCCTCTCTTCTGGATTGGGGCCCAGGACATCAAAGGCCACCTGGCAGAAGGGACATAGACCAACACAAGGGAATTCTTAATCTGTACCATAAACTGGAAGACAGCCCATAGTACTAAACATCTAAAATAATTTTCCAGCCCATTGAAATTTGACCAGGCAGATCCCTCAAGAGCAGCCTGAGAGAGCAGCTTAATGTTGCTGTAAAGCAGCACTCTGCTTTTCCTTTATATACTAATTTATGCTCCCTAAGAACTGTGCTTTGACAGCAGTTGTTTCAAGTGTCTGATACCTCTAGTAAAATGCAACGTAGCATCTGGGCTATCAGCTCATTCCACTCTTCACTGTGCTTTTTAAAATCAGCAGGACAAGAGCAGCAACATCCCCTTGCAACAATTACCCCTCATCCCAGCCAGCACAGCCATGCAGGAAGCACAGCTCTGCTGGAACATCGTGCTCTGCTCTCTCAGCACGCCTGGGGAAGGGGGAGCACACAGCTCTGGGCATGCCAGAGAACCTTGCAGTGTGTTACAGGTGAGCCATGACTTGAGTCTGTCTTACTGGCTGTGAAAATCATACCTGCTTGGTACAAAAGGTGAGTTTGAGATGCCCAAAGCCTGGAAGCTGTAAAATACCAACAGCTGCTGGAAGGGGCACTGCAAGTTTGGCAGCTGAAGACTGTTTCATCTCTCTGTAGCTCAAGTCCTGCTTGTAATAATAGTCTCAGGAGCCAGCAGACATTCCCCATAAGCTCTCCTCAGTTACAGATGCCTTCAAAATGATATGAAAGAGGAAAATTGAAAAAGAAAGTGTGTGTCAAAACCAGACAAAGGGTCAAGTCTTCCTCGTACAAAAGCTGCTTCTCGAGATTACATATGTATGTGAGATGAGCAGGTTTTAACCCATGGTCTTTGCCACAGCTTTCAGATCTATCAGTTTTCAGGCTTCAAACAAACCCTATAACCAGCTCGTTTGAAGCCCTGCAAACCCCAGGACATTGAATGTTAACCAGAGACTCCCACAACAAGCTCATTTGCTCTGGAGCAGGTCTTTTACATTCAGGCTTCAGCTCACAGACAATTGAACAAATCTTTAGGCTATCCCTAGCTCCTCTTCCAGTAGCTTATTTATCCTCAGATTGATGAAGCTGAATTTTATTCCTAGGGGTATCCTAGGCTGAGGGATGGGGAGGGGCAACCTCTTGGTTGCTGTATTTTCAATTTTACTGGTGTTTCTCCACACTTCCATTAGTGAGTAGTGGCTCTTCCCCATTATCCATGTTGTTTGCTGTGATCACACCTTGAAGCACCCAGGGGTAATGATTAGGACTGGGCACAAGAAGCAGTGTCTGTAGCAAGAGACAGACCAAGAGGTGATGACACTGGTTGCCATGAGCACAATCCAGGCAGAACATGAGCTTTTTGACTGGAGACTGAGGCTTCTTCTGGGTTTCAAATCCTGAGCACGTTTTGAGTGTATCACCTAAATAAAAAGCCTTTTGTGGGATGAGTTGCTTAGGCTGCCTAGGAGATTTTGACATAGAAGCTGCGTCAAAGTAAGTGGGATTGAACACCCAAACCTTTCCAACAGTATTGAAAAACTTGTCCTGGCTGTCTTTCTTGTCCTGAGGAGACGTAAGCAATTGATATGAAGCAGCTCAGCACTTCAGTTTGAAAATGATCATTTTTACCTTAGTGGCAGCCCTGCCAGATCAAGCAGGACCTCACCATGCATTGATCAAGATAAGGAAAGACAGCTTTCTTTTCTCACTCTGGCCTGCCTAAGGAAAAGTCACTTGCAATCCTCTTCTTCCTGGATAATTAGTAACAACCCCCCACTGCAGAGCACCTATTTCAGTCTCTAGCCAAGTGCAGCTCTGGTGAGCAAGTTTTTTATGCTAGAAACAGAAGGTCAAGCAGGGCTGTGTGCATTAAAGCAGTGAGTAACACACACAAAGTGCCACAGCATTAAATTCTAGTTTCTTCTTGGAGAGGATCTGATGGAAAGTATGATAATATCTCTTAACTACTTCCTGGGGCATGACGTGACTTCTCCAGACCTGGAACACAGAGGGAAACACATCCAGGTGCAGATAGCAGTCAGAGATTGGAAATCGTGGCCCTGTGGATGTCAGTGAGAATTTTGCTCTTGATATCAGGGAAACCAACATTTCACCATTGTCCTTTGAAAGTCCTATGAGTGCACCAAGAACCACAGCATCCTCCAGTGATGTTTTTAAGCTTCACAACATTCCTACTGGCACAAGTTCTAGTATAGCAATTTTGGCAGCTGGTGAAATGGAGACAAAAGAGGCCATCACTTGTCCAGCTGTGTTGGTGCTGGGCTCAGGGGCAAATTTCCAGATTAACTCATCCTACTTCTAAGCATCCTCTGAATTCCCAGTATATGGTTTGTAGGATTGACCTGTGAAACATGTCCTTACACTGCCCTTTCTTCCTGAGAAGGGCTCTGGAAAATATATTTTGTACCTTGTAACCAATCTGTCCATCCCTCCTTTCCAGCACTAACATGCTTAGTTTGGCTTCTGGCCTCCACATAAAAACATCCTCCTCTAGACTTCACTATTGATTCATCCAGCTGTACCAGATTGCCAGACCTTCCTAGCAGTCCTGGTTGGGCATTTTTCATCCCTACCTTTCAGCTGAAGTCTTCTGTCCATATAGCTCTGCTGGTGAACAGCATCATGTGAGCTCTTCAGACAAATTCAGGATGACTCAAACCACCTTTATTGTAAATTTTAGTTAGTCGAGGTGACTTCAGGGAGCACTTATACAATCCCTTCTGCCAGAGCTTCAGTGAGGGTGCAGAAGACTCTTGAGCTGGTAAGCTGCTTGCACAGTGAAGGTCTGGCGATGCCCCTGCTCTCCAAGCCAGACTGGAAGAAGCTGCAACCTGCCAGCAAACAACCTGAAACTTGCCTTTGTCCATTGTCCAGAGAGGCAGATCTAACATGTGGTCTCTGGGTGTGATGCAAATCTGGGATGAGTTGAAAGTAGGAGGGATGCAGACAATCCCACATTAAAGAATAACCAGTCCATATGTTTCCTCTCTTCTTTTTCTGTGTGCTCAAGGGCTTCGGTCAGGAAACATGGTGGGCTCTTCTTACCCTGAGAGCTGGGATTTGTGGCTCTCCATTTAGTCTTGGGTGCACGTGTGCAAACAAAGAACAATGCACCTTCCCTGGGTAGGTATTTTTAGGTTCTTGGTCAGAAGACAATTACAGTGTTATACTGATGAATGGGACTAATGGTTGCAATACAATTGTAGGATGAGAAGTGTAGAGCTTTTGGAGGAGCATTGTGTCTTCTCTGTGTTCACACAGAGTCTGACAGGCAACTAAAAAAAGAAGAAATAAATTTGTCATAATCAGAAAGCATGGAACTTCACTCTGGAAGTAGGAGCAGATTTTGGTTTCATTTTCAGTGGTGCAGATCCCTCAAGTTAACAGAATTCCTTTCAGATTTGCATGTGCCTGAAGTAATCAGAACAGGGTCCTTTTCACACAGGAAAAATCCAAAACAACACAAATATAAGAATGTTGTGCTTCCTCACAGCTCTCAGGGTCAGCCCCAGCCAGCCTGCCTGTGTGACCAACATGAATTCAGACAAATCTGCCCTAGATGAGAAAAAAGGTGAGTCTGTTAATCAAGATTGCAATATCTGTAGGAAAACAGAAAGTAGCTGAGAGGTTCTGAGCGTTCATCAGGGACAGGCAGTGTTGCCTGTAGGGGCAAATTTGCAAGTCAGTGAGAGGAAATTTAATCTTTTCAAAGATCAGGCCTATAAAAAATCTCTTTCTTCTTGGATTCTGTACTAGAGCTTAAAGAAATCCTCCTTTCTCTGCAGCATATGGCAGAAGTCTGTAGCACACAGAAACAGAGGAACGAGACTTCAGTCAAAAACCCTGATGTTTTACAGTTCCACCAACAATTTCAAAATTAAAAATAATCACAATGAAATAATTTTGAATCTCTGAAGACATTAACAGTTGAAAGGGCTTTGATTTGAGGTTAAACGAAACTGTTTCTTTTGACATGTAAAAATTAAAGTCAAAACAAAATCAACTGACAAACTTAGTCCTAGAAAATGGGAAGCAATTCCTGTAAATATAAACTACCTGTATTGCTTGAGGAAGCCTTTTTTAAATAATGTTTGTTTTTATTTCTTCTGAGGGACATTTTTGTATGACCTACCAGTGACCCATCAATAAAGGGCTGGTACTTCCAAAATAGGAGGAACTATTCTTCCTCATAGTTTCAGCATTATCAAGGGTCTCCAGAACAGGATCCACCTGGATTATTTGCACTTCCAAGGGATTCCCACAAAAAGAAGAGAAAGGTCAGCAGCAGCAGGATGCTCAGTACTGAAGACTTAGGCTTTGAGCACAACTACTCCTCACCATCCAGAGCAACCCAGTAAATACGTTTTCTGTCAGTCAGCTCCCACAGAAAGCTGACTTACTGCTGTGAGCAGTAATTCTTTTTCAGGTCCAGCCCCATCGAAGGCTCTCCACAGAGTTCCAGTCTTGTGGATTTGGGGCAGGCAGGAGCCTGGCTAATCTCCCCACTTCCAAGAAGCAACGCCAAATGCAAAGTGTAATGGAGCTTTCAGTCCTTAGAACATCAGCCTTCCAGAAAAAAAGTTTTTGGACTTGCCAGAATAGAGAGACCAACAGGGGAATGGTAGAGCAACACTGGGATCTGCAGGCAGAAAACTGGGAAAGAGGAGTGAGGTTTGTTGCTTGTAGGAAGAGGAAGATTATTCCAAGGGTAGAGGGCAGCATTAGACAGGCTAGGAATGCATGTAGGAGAGGGACAGCATCGGGGGAGAAGTTGTGGGAAAGGACACAGGCGCAGAGGTACAAGCTGGGACATGACAATCCAGAAATCTGGAGGTGAGGAAGCTGGAAGGAGAAAGAGGAAGCCAGCAAAGGAATCCCACAAGGCTGGAATAACAAGATTCTTTCTGCAAGGCCAAATGTAGATGCTATTTATGTCTTTAAATTCTGAATTGTTTTACTGACCCTGTAGGGTTGTGGGAAAGGACACAGGCGCAGAGGTACAAGCTGGGACATGACAATCCAGAAATCTGGAGGTGAGGAAGCTGGAAGGAGAAAGAGGAAGCCAGCAAAGGAATCCCACAAGGCTGGAATAACAAGATTCTTTCTGCAAGGCCAAATGTAGATGCTATTTATGTCTTTAAATTCTGAATTGTTTTACTGACCCTGTAGGAGAGTCAGAGGGGAGAGGAGAGAGGGCCCCAGTCCAGCCAAGCACTTTCAGCAGGTGTTTGATTATAAGCAGCAGGACACTCACAAGCTTGAAGATCACGCAACCATGAATTACCTAGTAGGGCAACACTAAAGAAGGGCAGCAGCTGCCCAGCTGTGCCATTCAAGAGCAATACAGGGTTCTTAGAGTAAAATTACCTTTTTGGCCAACATTTTATCATGGATTATACTGATTCTCTTTGGTAGCCAGCACTGATAGATGATGCCTAGAGATCCCTTCCAACTCTGAAAATTCCATGAAACAAAGTGAAAAGGGAATCTAGGAAGCATAAACCTAAACCTCTAAAATTCCCAACTCTGCAATTACATGATTGTCAGTAACAAGTCATGTGTGAAAGCTGAAATTTCATTTTGAATTTGTCAGTGGGCTCTTTTAGTACTGAAAAACACAGGAGAGGAGAAGAGAGGAGAAGAGAGGAGAGGAAAGGAGAGGAGAGAAGCAGAAACCACTGCTGTCACCTGTAGAAGCTGCAATGCCTCTGCATGCTGAAGCAGCTGGTAGCATGGAGGCTTCTTTCTATTTGCTACCAAACTATTTCACTGCTATCATGAGAAAAAAACACCAGGTCTCTTCCTGATTATTGATGCTCTTATCTCTCATTTTATTTGGACAACTTGTTTTTCATAATGCTTTACCCAGATAAAACATTTTTTACTATGTTTTGTCTCTGCAGGTGGCAGGAAATAAAGTTCTGGGAAATCCCACCTGGCCAAAGATCCCTGAAGCTGTTCTACAGTGCTGTTCTCTCAAGAATCTCCATGCTTCCTGCAAACATGGTGATTATTCCTCCCACTACTATTTCTTTCAGTTTCCAGACCACCTGCAAGCCCCCAGAGCTCTGTGTGAGGACAGAGTAATTGCAGCCACAGATCAATATCACCCTCTGTTTTATGAATGGGAAAAAAGAAATTCAGGGAATTAATTTGAAGACAGGGCAGAGCAAAGCAGAGAACACAAATGTCCTGGTGCTTTCCACTTGCTTTTGCCAGGTGACAGGCAGGGAAGAGGGGCTTGAACATGACCTGACACTGGGAAATTTAAGTCACAGACAGAGCCAATTCACAGCAGCACAGACTGGCCCTCTGAATCAGGACCAGCTCCTGCCCCGCCATTCTCTTGTCCTGCTTTGCCATTCCCCTCTGCCCTTTCAAAGCACAAATCCTCATGTGGATGTAGTGCTGACACAGGTTGTCCAGGACATGGGCCTCATTCAGGATGGTGATGCTTGCCATGTCATCAGTCTGGTATATCTTAGGTGGGTTCATCATTTACCATTCCATCCATCTGCTGGGCGTTCTTCACTGTGATCATCTGCAGTGTTGGGGAACAGGAAGAAGGTGGTGTTGTCCCAGATAGGTCTTTGTGAACCATGTGGGAAGAGACTCTCTTGGACATACTTCCACTTCAAGTCTTGTTTTAGCTGCCACTGCTCCAGGCTGGTGGCCTCAGGAAAGGAGTCCCACAAGTCTATGATTCTATGAAGTCAGCTGACCCACAGAGCAAAATGGTCTTTCTTCCATCTTTTGTTTCTGAAATCTGGAAGACTCTAAGGCCCAATTCCAGTGGGACAATCCCTGGATGGGGGTGTCAGTGGGATTTTGAGAGCACTGAGGCTGTTGGTGCTTTTCTGTGGTTCAGAGCAGGCATGGCTGTAAAAGGGATTCAGAGGATCCTGAAATGGAGGACCTGGCTAATCAGCTCCCTTTGCTCAGACATCAAAAACCACCAGGGTCATCCAGCAGAGTCCATGGCACATCCGTTTTTGATTCCCCTCGGTGTTTTGCATCCTTGTCACAACTTGAGACCATTTGGGAACTTCAACCTGTGGCAAAGCCATTCCACAGGGAGGAGCAAGGGAGTTCAAGGACGTGACTCATGTCCCAAGGCTTTGCATTTTTTGGGACCTGTGCTGTATTGCCTATGTCCCACACTCCGGCAGTCTGCCTTCCCCCATCCACACATCTGAACTAACTTCGATGTTGTCAAGGCAACAGTCAAACTGCTGCTGGTGAGCAGTGTTTGTCAGTGTCCAGCGACCTAAAGATGTGCCTCCTGGGGACCTGCCATTCCTGGGGACCTGCCCTACCTGCTAAACTTGTTGCTCCCTGCAGAGGCAAAGCTGATTTCATCACCACTTAGATTAAAGGGAACACACTAAGCCGGGGCTTTGCTTTGCTGTGTGGACACACTGCCCAGGCCACTTCTTCTCCTTCCCACCACTGCAGCCCTGGTGATGACAGCCCCAAGCAATGCTTCATGCCAGCCCTGTGAGTCACAGCAGTTAATGTGGGGTAAGTGGAGAAGCCCCTGGGGTGGGTGGGGGACTCTTCACCAGCAGGGTCTGGTTTTAGAGGCTACTGCTTGGGCTGAAGTCAGGAGAGCTCAGCACTGGTTGGAGATGATGATAGTGCTGGCCTTTCTGGTGATCACATTTGCCCCTTTTTTTCACTGAAAAGTCACCTGAAAACCTCTGTGGTCTTAAAATACATGTGTGCAGGGATTCCAAGGGAACAGTGCTGCACCATTGGAAACAGGTTTCTGGGCTCAGGAAGGTCCTGAAGTCCTGGTGTAACACCATTAATTGCATTCTCCTGCTCTGGGATTAATTTCACCCAGAAAGCAGGAAGGAGAAGATTTCCTCTGTTTATTTCCACTTTGATCAGGCAGAGATAAGGAGCTGTAACAGCTCAGGAGTCATTTCCCCTCTTAATCTATACAGTTAAATCTGTAGACTTGCTGGTTTTAGATGCCCAGATTTGCAACATTTGCGACTTGGCTCAGTTCTGCACTGTATCTATCCCCTCCCAGAAATCCATGGATTAGCAAGGTCTAGGAAACAGAACAAGGAAATATGAAACCAAACACCTACAGAAGATAAATGTGTGTGACTAAAAATAGTTCATACTCAAATCAGTTTCCTGGGTGCAGGTCTCAGGCCTTTATGGAACTTGAAATTCTTTCTGCTTCACCATCCTTTTACAGCTGGAGAAGCTGGGTGCAGCATGACAACTTTTGTCTTCAGAGTTGTCTACCCATTGTCAGTCCAGTCTTTGGCAGACAAAGCACATATAAAAAGTGTATTTTATTCTGACTTTCCAGTCTGAAGTCAAGGGGAGTGACCAGTGCTTAGCTTTTCTAAAGGCAGCCCTCAACTGTATTGTTTAGGTACCCAGAGACAATATATGTTTTTAAAAGCTTAAGTCTAAACATCATCCCAAAAGCCCAAAAGGTAAAGGAGGTGGTGACATTGTCCAGGCTGCCCCAACAACTGGGGGGAGTTACAGTTCTGAAGTTTCTTTTCCCAGAGATAACATGGAATTGAATAAATTTACATTTAAAATACCTGTGAATTCCAATCTGCCTGTTCTAAAACTCAGTGCCTATAGATCCAGACAGGCTTCATACCCACCTGCAGGCACTGTACTTTCCTGTCTCTGTCTCTGCTTGTAGTTCCTGCCCCACAGAGGTGCAAAGTCCTTGCTGAACTCCACCCCACACCTCTTCCCAGCAATCACACACAGCAAGTACCTACCTGGCTAAACCCATGATCCTGGAAATAATGTGTTCACAAGAGCTGTCTGGCCAGGCTCTTTCCCAGACCTCCACAGGACCTGAGCCAGCAC
>NW_009952597.1:1380157-1397907 GCF_000747805.2 Chaetura pelagica | reverse complement strand
GCAGGCTGTGGCACTGGGAGCTGATAGGGAAAGCTTTGGTCCCTCAGGAGAAATCAGATAATGCTTTGGTCATGTAGATTTCTCCTTGTCTTTCCTTTCCTTATAGGGTGTTTTATGGACTCATCTGCTGGAGCATAGGGACAAGAGGCTGAAATGGCAAGACTATCTCATAGAGCCTTTGTTCAAAGTCACATCTTTGGCTGTGCCCTCCTCACCAAGGTGGACTGGTGGGTTTCATCAGTGAGAGGAGCTGATCTTTGGCAGACAAACCCCAGACTGAATCCTTGGCAGGAACAGCCACGTTGGTGACCTGACTGGCTCTTAGTGGAATTAAAGTTTCACTTTAAAATCACTTCTAAGCCCTAAGATTAATACATTCTGTGTGTTTGCTACATGCAGGTAAAGACTATAGGTGTGTGACAGTCTTGCTTGTTTCAGTTGCTTGGTGCGTGTGAGCTGCCCTGCAAGACAACCACTTCTGTCTCACCTTTTAGTATTTCCTTGCTATATTTGCCTCAGCTGGAGTGTCTGGGATGTGGTTACTCTGCAAGGATTGCCACTGTGGGTGTTGCGGCTGGATATGCTTGGGATAGAATTTCCAAGCAGGAAAATTCAGATAACTGCTTTGAGGTGAAAATTAGAGAGTTCATGTTACACCCACGTCTTGAATTTGTAACTGACTATTCACCCTGAAAATCTCATTCTAAAAACTCAGCATGTCGTGTCAGGAGCAGAATAATACCACAGAAACTGTGGCCAGCTTGAGTCTTGAATATTGGGAATTGTGATTAACTTCTCAGGATGTATCCGGAGCGAGTCATGGTTTTGGGGATTTTTTTGGTAGTTATTTCAAACGTTGAACCTGTGAATGAAGATTGTAAACAATTCTCAGGCAAACATGTCAGGGAAAGATGGGGAATGCAGGAAATAAATAATGGGTTCTGACCTGTTCGCTCATGTGCAAAGTGCATAAATGTCTGTTTGGAGCACACAGGAGGAATGAGCTGCAAAGGGGCAATCAGATCTCTGCATGAAGTGATACAGGTCAAAATGGCAAACCTTAAATAGCTACGAGCTCACTCAGCCCATGCACAGATCAGCAACAGTGAGAACTCAGCCAAATTGCTTCCTGAGTAACTAGGATGCCTCTTGCTGGGTTTCATGGAAGGTCGTTGTGGTTTCCACAGCACAGGCCCCATCCTGTACCACCCCTGGCCACGCTGCTCTCCAGCACATCCTTGCACTCCATCAATCCCGCTGCAACTGCCCGGGTTGGGTTGCTGCTGGTTCATCCAGCCACATCCCGTTGCAATGATGCAGTTATCTGGTAGAGGCAGGGTTTGAAGGTTTCTCCTGGAGGATGGAGGAGATGTGTCTTGCAGTGCCGTGTCCTGGCAGAGCTGCAGGGCCCAGCTCTGCAGGCACCCACCGTGGGGAGGAGCTGGGAGCTGAGCAGGGTGTTGGCCTGTGGGGTGGGCTCAGGTCCTTGCCCTTCATCACCTTCTAGTGAGACTGAGAGTCCAGCTTCTGCCCGAAGGGATGATGGGGAACAGAACTGTGTTTCAGATTGGAAAACGGTCTTCAGATAAAGGGCAAGTCAGCCCATGTAGTGCAGATCATGTGGAATTAGGTTCTGGTCTCCCCCTGAGCACTGCTAGGGATCCCAGGCTGAACACAGTAGCCCATACTGACATTCCCAGTTACAAAGGAGGAGGCTGGAATGGTATGGAGGGCAGGGAGAGGAACGGGGAGGACGAAACCACTTTAGATGGCTCCCTGTAGAGTTGTAGTGAGAACCCTTGGAGTAAGTAAGAATGAAATGCCCAGGAGCTGCTCCCATTGCCTTGTCCAGGACAGACCTCGGAGCAGTGGAGTTGCAGGCAGGAGGTGGCACAATGAGGGGTAATTACTGGCGCCCCCCCCACCCCCCAATAAAGCTCTCATTACCAAATCAGTGTGTGTGGGATGTGAAGCAGTTGGAACCCAGATGAATATCACCCCAGGGCTTAGCAAAAAATTATCTTCACCTCCTAGGGTCAGGTGGAATATGCACATTGGATCCTCTTTTTATCTTTTTAACATTTCCGAAGTGTGACTTTCAAGCAAAGGCCCCAAAATACACATTTTGAACAAAGACACTGATTTCTGTTGAATTGCTGTCCTCAGCTGTGATATTTGAGGTGCTGAAGCAAGGTGAGCAGCCTCCATGGAGCAAGGGCACCCATAATTTGTACAAAACTGTGTGTTTTTTCAGTCATTCCAAGGCTTCTCCATCACTTCATTGTGCCTCATCCCCAAATTCACTGTTTCAGTTCCTTGAGTTACAGTTAGGGACTAAAGGAATAATTACTACTGGGCTCCCTTAGGAAAAAAAACACAAAAGGGGAAATTTTTGGCCATAGGTGATTAGAGTTTCCACAGCTGAATAAATCTGTGTCTCATAACTGACAGAGGATAATGGGTTGAATAAATAGCTATGATTAAGTCTGATGTTATTTTTAAATAATTTCAAAAACTGTTACTCTAATCCCTCTGTGGCTGGCAGAAAGGATGCTGCTTAGAAGTTAAAATTAGTTCCTTAATGTTCAGCCTGGTGTGGAGTTACAGGCCCTCCAGGGCTGTGCTGGTTTTCTGGGGCATCCACTGGCACCATCAGCCTAATGGACAGGAACAGCCGCCGTGGGAAAGGGCTCCCACAGCTCCCACTCTTGGCTCTTCTCCTTCCCAAGGCTCCCTTAGCTGGGAGCTAAGGACTCCAGCCCAGCTGAGGGGATAATCGGTGTTACACTTCACAGTGTTACCCACTTTACAAGCTCTCTTCCTGCACAGCATTTTCCCCCTTAATTCCCAGGGAATCCCCAGCTCTGCCAGGCCTCTTTATCAATAAATACAGGTCTCTTCTGTATAATATCTATTTTATTTTATTTTTATCCCCCAGCACCTGCCTTTATGAGTGAGTGATCCTGTTTCTTGGCTGGGAAGTGGCACTGAAGAACACTTTGCCTTGAAAAGCACCACATGGAGTGACACGTTTTCTGGTCTGTAACCTCATAGAAGTAGTGGGCATGAATTACTTACTTGCTTTGCTCAACCAGTTGAAAACTCCCAGCAAACCTGCACTAGGATCACAGAAATGAAGATGTCCTGCAGCAGGTGAGCACAGCAGTGCTGATATGTATTGAACCCACTTTACCAAGTCAAATTCCCAAGTATTTGGGAGAAAATTAAGCTGCCTTTAAGCTTGGCTTCCCTCCTTCTGGTCCCCCTTTCCCTGGTATGTTGCTGTACACAGCACAGGGATGAGTCCCCAGACTGGGGACCAGTTTGCCCTGACCTGCTGTAGCTGCTGGGAACACGTGATGTGATCCCACATTCCCACCTGTTCTCAGTGACACCTTTGTCACCTTGTCTACCTGCTCCAGTGATCCCATGGCCACAGCAGGAGCACTTCCAATCAAACTGATAGAAAACCATACTTCTTCCTCTATTTTTGTACGTTGTTTTCCTTTTGTCAGGACTGACACATCCCCGTGGCTCTCCAGCTGCAGAGGAGGAGGGGGAGAAAAGCAAAGGAGGGGGAGAAAAGGATCACTTTTTTCAGGCTGCTACACTAAATTAAGGGGAACAACAAACTGCACCTTGAGCCTCAGAAAATCCAGCTGCAGAGCTCAGCTTTGCCCCTGGCTCAGCAGTAAACCAGGGATTAACAATAAATCCCTTCTTCCACCTTCTGCATGTCCTGATTAGATAGACTGTAAGGGACGGGGCTGTCACTTGCTCGGTGCTTGTTCACAATGCAACCCTCAACAATGGGACTGAGATGAACCTCGTGGTCACCGGCTGCCTGGCGGCTGCTGTCCCGGGAGGAGCCGCTCCCGGCTGGAGCGTCAGCGCTGCCTCCCGCCGGGACCCACCAGAAAAAAAAAGGAGGAATTTGCAGGCTCCATCCCTGCCTACCACTCCTGGGAGTTGCCCCGCATCCACCAGCAGTTATCTCAGCAGCTGGTTGAGGAACCCACGTGGGTATTTCCTTGGTGTTACTAATAAGTAAAATTAATGTGTTGATGTTAACTGAATGGACTACATTAGAGCTGATGGAAGAAATATGCTGTCTGAGAGCAGGCGTTTGTGGGGTTGGCAGGAATCCCTACCTTTTCTCACTCTCTGCCAGGTGAGCTTCTCCTTTCACAGAGGGATTGCTCCCACCAGCTGCTGTGCCTGTGCAACCTCCTGGTCCACAATGCACCCCTCAACAATGGGACTGAGATGAACCTCGTGGTCACCGGCTGCCTGGCGGCTGCTGTCCCGGGAGGAGCCGCTCCCGGCTGGAGCGTCAGCGCTGCCTCCCGCCGGGACCAACCAGAAAAAAAAAGGAGGAATTTGCAGGCTCCATCCCTGCCTACCACTCCTGGGAGTTGCCCCGCATCCACCAGCAGTTATCTCAGCAGCTGGTTGAGGAACCCACGTGGGTATTTCCTTGGTGTTACTAATAAGTAAAATTAATGTGTTGATGTTAACTGAATGGACTACATTAGAGCTGATGGAAGAAATATGCTGTCTGAGAGCAGGCGTTTGTGGGGTTGGCAGGAATCCCTACCTTTTCTCACTCTCTGCCAGGTGAGCTTCTCCTTTCACAGAGGGATTGCTCCCACCAGCTGCTGTGCCTGTGCAACCTCCTGTGATGGAGCTGGGGCAGTTCCTGCCTCATTTCACCCCACTGTGGAGATGACACATGACATCTTTCCTGACCAGTACCCTTCTCTGCATGCCGTGAGGGTAAACCTTGTAAAGAAACGTGGAAGAATGAAAGAGGAATAATCAGGGCTTTTATCTCAGGGCTTAAAACTGGTGTTTTCAGGTCTGCCCTAGTCCCAGCTTAACTCACCCACAGTGCCCTGGTGGGTATGTGGGGCAAAGGGTGTCAGGGTGGACAAGAACAGCCACAAGGAAAACCTCTAACCTGGGACTGCAGCTTTTCATACCTGTCACTGTATGGATTTTCAGCTGGAGCACACAGGGCTAAGCTCAGGGGACACATCATATAGATTCAGGGGTTTATCGCCTTTCCTTTCCATTAGCTGTGATGTCCTCTTATTATGCTGGAAACCAAAGTGTTTTCTGATCTGCCCACGTCCTCAGTGTGGGGTTGAAATCAGCCCTGCTCATGCTCTGCCTGCTCATGGGGCCAAGTGCTTGGCAGTGTCACCTCTCAAGCCACCAGTGACTGAAGCCAAAGCCAAGGAAGGGGGTTGCCAGTCAATTTGCACCTGTTTTCCTCTCCCCATCCTCTCCCTCCCTCCTCTGGCAAGGAGCAACCGAACAGGATGGGACTGATGGAGCTTGGCAGGTGGAGAGGGAATGGAAAGGGCAGAGAAGGAGAAGAGCAGCCCAGGATAAGGATAAACTTGCAGCCTGGTTGCACATCCATATCCTGCAGCAGTACCCTGGGCAAGACAGCTCTCCAAGCAGAGGAGCAAATGCTGGGGGCTAGCCTGTGCAGGAGGCTGCCCCCACTTATCTCCAGGCGGGATTTTAAGCCAATTTAATTAAACCACTTGGCAAGGTTGTGAGGACTCATCTATTCCAGCTTGAAGCAGGCCTGGTTTGATTTAGCCTTGGCTGATTAGGAATTAGTGGAAACCAACCACTCAGAAAACAAAATTAGAGGGTGCACAGTAACTTTTGCACCAGATTAAGTTGAATTAAAAAGCAATTGAAATGTAATTTTCCTGTCTCAAGCAGCCAAGAAACAAGATAATGCAACTAGTGGCACTTGAGGCTTAAATATCCAGCATCTAGGATTAGCACAACTGGCTTTTTGATGCCCACAAACAACAGATTTATCTGAAGATCTCTCAACAACACCCTCCACACACACACACACACACATTTTTTGCACAAGGCTCATACAACTCATTTCATTTGCCTTGAAAGAGAGAATTGCTGTGACCCCAGCATTTGAATCCATGACTTAAAGCAGCCTAGGTATCACACAGTGTATTTCCACAGGTATTTCCATGCTGGAATAGCTGCTCAGTGAACACAGTTAACAGTAGTTTGAAAGATCTCCCATGTACAGGGCTGGCAGAGTATGGAGGTCCAGGCTGTGCGGCTCCCACCTGCCTCCCACCCCCATCTTGCTCTCCTCTTTCTGTAGCGAGCCCAGGCACCTGCTCTGAATTACTGTTCTCCCCATCCCCCTCTCACAGAAAAAAGATGTCAAGTGATTTAAAATCAGGTTTTAATTAAATATTTTCATCGCTGCTTTCCTTGCCCAGCTGGCAGACACTGCTGCTCCTGTCCCTGCTGGTGGGACCAGGCACCTCTGCACAGATGGAGGTGTGCAGAGTGGGTTTTATGGGGCTTTGTTTGGAGGGCTTTCAAAATCAGGCTGCCTTCAGCACCTCAGAGACTCCAAAACTGCCTGCAGTGCTGCAGCCAAGCCCTGCTGTGAGTGGTTGTTTTGGGGCAGGGGTGCTGTGGTCCCTGTTGGCTGGTGTGATGGCATGGGCAGGAGGACAAGGTGTGCAAGCAGCCCGAGCACCAGCACCATTGGTGTGAGGGCATCGTAACTGTAGGGATCTCTTGAAAGCTGATGGAGGCTGTGATAATAATGTAGCTCATGGCCAGAATCTGAAGAACTCGTGCATGGGTTCCTGCTGGGTTTCTCCCCATGCTACATCCTGCCCCAGCTTCCACCACTAGCTCAGCATCTGCTGCTGCTCCAAGTTTCTTAAGCTTTTCTCCTAGTTTTCTTTCCTGTCTCAGCTCTGCCATGAAGGGTCTTGGCCACAAACAGGGGCAAAGTGGGCAAAGCATAAATGTACAGAGAAGAGGTGGAGAGGTGAGCAGGGTAGCCCAGGTAGGAGGGCAGCTCAGGAGAGAGGGCAATTTAGGAGAAGATCTCACCATCCTTCTCCAGGTGCATCCAGGTGGCCATGGCAAAGGAGCAGCTGGAGATAATGGGGAGGCTGTCCTGGGAAGAGCCAATCATGAAGGGGAGCTGAGGGGTATGTGGCTCCATGGGGACAATAAAAGAGGCAGTTGAAGATGGTGGGATATGAGAGAGGGTTGAGGTGAGTGGTTTTCTTCTTCCTTGGGGTGGTTTGTTTGTTCCTGTTCTTTCCCTCTCTGGTAAGAATGGGGCTGCGGGTTGGACTGTACTGGCTATTTGGGACTGTGTTGGTGTCAGTGGGAGGGTTGTGGTGCACCTCTGCTGAAGCTGGGTAGAGGAAGCTCTCCAAAGTGAAGAGGCCTTTTGGGATGTTATTGTTCTTCTCTATCGGGGGTTGAACAGAAAGGGAGGCTGAAGGAGACCTTGTGGTTTGAGTGTAATGTTTAAGGCTATGGGTGTAATTGGTTTGAACTGGGAGGTGGCTTGTCTTGGTCCCTCTGTGAGCTGGGGAAGAGCTGCAGCTTGGTGGCTGGCTGCTCTGTTGGGGTGATGAGCTGGTGCTGCTGGTATCCAGCCTTGGTTGCTGGGTGAATAGGGAGAAAACAAACAAACAAACAAGAAACCCTCCAAAAACTTGAACTTAGGAAGATGGAATAAGGGGGACTCTTGAAGGCTGATCTGAGACACAGGTGTTGGCTGTAAGCTTGGAGGGCAGGTGAAGATCATCATGTGTGTGATCAGCCCTTGAATGTGTTTATGCCCAACCTATGTTTAGGGGCTTGAGGTGGTGTCTGGCTTCTCTGAAAGCATCTCCACTTCTGCTGGGTTGGAAGCCTTGCATTTTCTGTCAAGGCCTGTCTGAAGGCCTGCTCTTGGTTTTATTTGTGTGTCTGTCTGTGGCTCTCTCACCAGGAGAGGCTTAGAAATGATTTTACCTGTTGAATGTTTTTCACTGGGCAATCCTTACTAGTAGCTGGGCTTCCAGGAGAATCCTTTGCTTAGCTGAACTTGGTCATGTATCCCACTGCATGTGACCTTGTGACCTTCCTACTGGGTGCCCTGGTGTAGGAAGCTAAGCTAGGCTTGTGGTGGGGTGAGAGGGTAGGCTTGGATGTGGCTACTTGTCCTCAAATCAGACCTTAAGCTCTTGCTTTTGGAGGCAAGAGGCCAGAGCTGGAGGAAGTTGGTGTTTCTGTCACCATGAGAAGTGGTGTGTCCAGCTTCCTCAGGGGATGACAGCAGCAGCTGTAATTTCTGTAGCCTGCTGTTAAGTGGTGGTTAGTGCCTGTGTTTAGTTCAGTGGCTCAGCTGTAGCTTGTGAGGATCCTGCTGAGCTCTGTTTGGGGTTGGGGACCTCCAGCATCTCACTTGCTGGGGGAGAAAATGTGGGGGTGTGGGAGGTCCCAGCCCCCTCTGTGGATGGAGGTGGATGTTGCTGGTGTGGTTGTGACCTGACACTGCTCTGTCCTGACCCCTAAAAGCACAGGAAGGCTTTTCGGCTGGCATCTCTCTCAGAACCTGCCAAGATGCCAGTTGTGACTGACCTCAGTGAGCGGATGAGGAAGTTCAAGAACAAGGGCAAGGATGCAGCTGTAAGTACCCCCAGGGCCATCTCTGTTGGAAAATGGCCCCCACTGGGGTCTTGCCTGTGAGCAGGAGCTGATGTGGAGGTTTCTGAAGGGCAGTTGCCCCTAAATCTACCTGTATGGGGCAACAAAGGGGTGGGATGGCTCTACCAGCAGAAATGCTCAGTTAGCTTTTTAGTTGTGTGGAGCTGGCTGGGCTGTGGGGAGTGTGGTGGCCCAGGCAGGGGGCACCTCAGCTTTGTGTGGGAGACTGAGCTGTGCTGGGGAAGGGAGATGGTCCAGCCCCTCCCAATGATCCCTCTGCAGCAGTTCTCTCTGTGCAGAGGAGGCTAGAATAGGATGTTAGGCAACAGGACCTGTCAGCTTCCTTTAAGCCAGTAGAGGAGAGGAGGGTTTGCTTTTCAGGTTCAGCAAATCAACTTCTAAAAACAGCCACTGGCTGTCAGTTCATCCAGCAGCCCCTGTCCTCGGGAGGCACTTGGGGAGAGTTTTATCGTGTCCCATCTCCCAGCTCTCCAAGGAGCTGCCTGACAGCAGATGTTGGCTCTCTGCCCTCCTCACTTAGGAAGCTTGGGGCAGAGGGTTACAGGTCTGACTGAGCTCCATGGGGACCTGGGTGATGCAGACATGGGTGGGCTGGTCCCTTCTCCCCGCAGAGCCTGCGCAGGCAGCGCGTGGAGGTGAGCATCGAGCTGCGCAAGGCCAAGAAGGACGAGCAGATCCTGAAGCGCAGGAGTATTTCTTTTGGCTTGGTGGCTGAGAATCTCTCAGGAGGAGAAGACAAAGGAAATGAGGTGTGTGCTGGGTTCCCTGCACCCAGGCAGGTTCAGTGCTGCAGCACATGGCTTGTGCAGTGGGTATCATCTTGCCACCTGGACTTTGATCAAGTCCTGTTCAAGTGACTGGGCTTAAATAGCCAGTGCCATTCCTCATGACCATGCCCTGTCTCAAGGAATGTTTGAGAGTGCCCAGCCCTCTTTCTGTGGTCTTTTGCCTGGAGATGATGTCCCATGTGGCTTCCCTCGATGGCAGGTAGAACTGGCTGGTGCTCCAGCCTGCTGGAAGCTTGGCCCAGCTCCTGTCTGGCTCCCGGCACAGCAAGGGGTAATTACTGAGCTCACAGGCCCATCGTGGTGTCAGGGACTCTTTCCATGCCTGATTATAAATCTTAATTGCCCCAAAGGCTTTTGTGGCTTCTCTGCCTCATCTCGAAACTGCGTTGCATAAAGAATAGACATTGCTGAGATATGAAGTGGTGCCTGATTTGGGTCTAGACAGCTGATTGACTGTGGAGATGAAACCAGAGGGAGTCCTGGCTTGCTCTCTGACTGACTCATTCCCTGTGACACAGATTATTCTACTGTCCTTGGAGGAAATTGTCAGCGCTGTGAATGGGAGCAGCACGGAGCTGCAGCTGCAGGCTACGCAGGCTGCCAGGTATGCTGCCTGGCTGCTCCCTGCTGGGAGGGAGGTGGCTGGTGGGCCCGTGGTGGGTCCTGTTGGCAGAAGGCTCTTCTTGAAGAGCTTTCTGGAGACATGATGAAAGGGGGAAGGAACCTGGTAACCCAAACTGCCCTGAGGGGCCTCAGCTGGTGCCTGTTTTGTGCCCTGCTTGGCTGCATCACAGTCCTGGGAAGTGCCTATGGCAGGGACCTGTGTGGTTAAACCCAACCATGGGATGCTGAGCCAGCTGCTCTTGCAGGTGCTGAATCCCTCACAGGTCACAACCTTGTATATGACCACAAGGTTCTAGTCTATCATGACCACCACACAAGGCTTCTTTCATGGCAGGCTGTGTGGTGTTCTCTGTTGCAGGAGAATGCTTTCCAGCCAAAGGGACCCCCCTATCAACCAGATCATTGAGCTGGGGATCATCCCCAGACTAGTTGAGTTCCTGACCCGTGCTGACAGTGCTCCTCTGCAGTTTGAGGCAGCCTGGGCTCTGACTAACATCGCCTCGGGCACCTCTGACCACACCAAGGCAGTGGTGGAGGGAGGTGCCATCCCAGCCTTCATCTTCCTCCTGTCTTCCCCACACATGCACATCAGTGAACAGGCTGTGTGGGCACTGGGCAATATTGCAGGTAAGCAGAGGTCTCCAGACCTGGGGAGGTGCCCCCAGTCAGTGCTGGGCACGTACAAATACTGATGTTCCTCAAGATAGCCTTGTCTCCCTGCAGCTTTGTCTCCAAGCTGCTGTTGAAACCCTTGGCCTGTCAGTCTTGGAGACCCTGTGTTGGTTAGGAAAGAGGATTTTGGCCAAAGCCAAGTGCAAGACTTCATCCTGCTGGGGTGGTCTAACCCACCAGTGTTGTCAGTAGGGAGAACGGAAGGGGTCATGTCTGGTTTGCCAGCTGCAAACTAGCCATGGTGGCCCTCCAGCCTGCCTGGGAGATCCTCCCCCTGAAAGTAGTTAATGGTGTGTGACTGTGGAGTGAGCCCAGGCATCAGCCCTGGCCTGTGGCTGCAGCTCTGGTTGCTGTTTGATGTTGACTGTCTTGTGACTTGGGCAGATGCAATAACCCCCCCTTTTTCACCCATACAGGTGATGGTCCCTTGTACAGAGACGCTCTTATCAATTGCAATGTGATCCCTCCCTTGCTGGCTCTGGTGTCACCTGTAACTCCAGTAAATAACCTTCATTTTCTTGACTTAACAGCTCTTAATCACTTGGGGAATGGGGGAATGGTGGCCTGTCATCTGCCTTATACACACCAAGCTGTTTAATGAGCTCCCAGCCTAAACTGGTTTAATGACCATGATATTTATATGTAGCTTTTAATGAGCTATTTCTGAAGCTGGGGCTGCCAGGCAGAGTCTTCAAATCAATGTGTGGTGACTTCCAGACTTAGCTTTCCCATCCAGCTTTGACCATCTCAAAGATTGGAATACAATGGAACTGGTGCAGGGTAGGTTTGCATGTGGAAGGGCTGAACTTGCCCTTCAAGCTTCTTCCTGCTGCTTTTTGGGTAGCTCTAAACTGCTGGTTTGTGGTTTATCTCTGCCCTTCTGCAATGCTGCCTGCCCTGCTGCTTCCTTGGTCTCTGGGGGAGAAGGACCTTCTCAGAGATGTATGAGGTGGACTCAGAAGCTCTGAGGGGCTGTAACAGCAGTACTGATGCCTTCACATGTCCCACCCTGAGTGTGGTAGAAGGTGTTTGCTTTCTGAACACATAGACATAACTATGGCTTTTTGGGCTAGTGGTAAGAAAACACCCACTAGGCCTTCTGGGAGTTCATGCTGCAACATTTAAGAAAAAAAACAGCAGCAAACAACAAAAACCAAACCTAACCCAAAACCAAACCAATGTTTCTGGCTGCTCTGTTCCTAGCCCAGCTCAGCCCTGCCTCTTCTGAGGGAGCTCTGTGGAAGAGAAATGACAAAACACCAGTTCATGTATATGTACACACACCTTGGTTGCAATGATGCTTTGAATGCAGCTCCACTGCTCTCCTAGGAGCTTCCTTACTGGGATGAACTTTTGAGTTGATGGAACTTAAATCTGTGAGGTGCCCTGCTCTACAACAACAAGTTTCCAGTATTAAGACCCCAAATTCCTGATCTTGTCCAAAAAACACTGTGTAATTTCTTCAAGGACCCAGCAAATAAGCAGGGGCTGCCTCTTCCTCCTTTGTTACTGCAGTGAGGATCTCACACTTCCCTTGTGTTTCAGATTGGGTTCCTGAGGAACATCACATGGACACTATCAAACCTCTGCAGGAACAAGAACCCCTACCCTCCCCTGGAGGCAGTGAAGAAGGTGCTGCCAGTTCTCATCTGCCTCATGGAACATGAGGACAAGGAAATAATTTCTGACTCTTGCTGGGCTGTTTCCTATCTGACCGATGGCTCCAACGATCGCATCCAGGTTGTGGTGGATACAGGGATTCTCCCAAGGCTGGTGGAGCTCATGGCCAGCCCAGAGTTGATTGTTATGGTAGGAAACAATTGGCAATCTCAGCCTCTGGTCCCTTAGTGTAGGAACATGTGAACAGAAGGAAGTCATCTCCTTACTAGATGTGGCCAGTGTGGTCTCCTGTCTCCTCAGACTGTAGTATTGATTGCTCACTTGTCCAGCCACTGCTCTGCTCCAGCTTGCTGGGCCTGGCAGGCTGGACAGAGATTGCAAAGCTGCTTAGAGCAAAGTAGAAGGACAGTAGGTCTGTAAATACAACAGTAATCGCCCACAATGCTTTCCTTATTTGAAGGATCAAGCACTTAGTGAGGGATCTCAGTGGACTTTCTGCCATGTATCCCTTGAGGTAAGGATTCTCATCTCCTTTAATCTCTGTCTAGACTCCAGCTCTCCGTGCTGTTGGGAATGTAGTCACAGGGACTGATGAGCAGACCCAGGCAGCTATTGATGCTGGTGTCTTGGCTGTCCTGCCCTGTCTCCTGAGACATGCCAAGTCAAGTATCCAGAAGGAAGCTGCATGGGCACTCAGCAACATTGCAGCAGGACCTTCCCGGCAGATCCAGCAGCTCATCACCTGTGGGTTATTGCCACCTCTGGTGGAGCTGCTCAGCAAGGTAAGGGGTGGGTGCAGTGCTGCTCAGAGCTGCTGCAGAAACAATGCTGAGGTTCATGTGGTCCATGATGCCTCATTTGTGAAGCACTCAGCATGTACCCAAGAGGCCCCTGAACAGTGTTTCAAAGCTGTTGAGGTCCTTGGGACAGGCTGGGCCCTCAGACTTGCAGCACAGCTGCATGAAAGCATGGCTTGCTGTCCACCCACTGATCAAAGTGCTGGGGATGGTGGGTCAGTCCAAAATGAACACAAGGGTGATGGCTCCCTCACCTCACACTGGTCTTAGAGGGATGCCAAAGTTTGGAAGTGCCTTCACTCTGCTGCTCTTCCAGGGGGACTTCAAAGCTCAGAAGGAGGCAGTCTGGGCAGTGGCCAACTTCACCACAGGAGGAACTGTGGAACAAGTGGTGGAGCTTGTCCGGTCTGGGGTCCTCAAACCTCTGCTAAACTTGCTCTTGGCCAAAGACAGCAAAACTATCCTGGTCATCCTGGATACCATTTCAAATCTCTTTCTGGTAAGATCTCCTACAGTCTGTTGCATCCTCCCCCAAAAGAGCAGTGAGGTGTGAGCTGTTGTGTGGCTGGAACAGCTTCTCCTGCAGCAGCTGTGATCCTGCAGAAAAAAGACCCAGACTTCATGTCTGATGTGTATGTGTGCTGGAACATCCTTGAGTTGTCCAGAGGGCTTGACAAGATTAAGTTCTCAGAGTGCTACATTTCACCTTTCCTGATTTTTAGTCTTCCTCTGGAAAGGCAAAGGTCAGTGTGTTAATCCCCATGCTGGACAGAGCTGAAGGTCTTGCAGAAGTATAACTGTCAACTGGTCCACTGAAGTCAGGTGGTCCTGGGGGCATTTCAGCTCGGCTCCCTGCCAGCTGGTGTCTACACGTATCACTGTTTCTTGTAATACCTCTGAACCAGTGAAATGGCATTTGCAAATGAGATAGTGGGTGGCAGGTCACACCTGCAGCTGCTCGATGTGTGGATGTGCCCAAGTAGGGGTTGGCTGGCTTGTCTGGGTGACAGTCAAGTTGCTGTCCAGTAATCCCAGCAGGGACTGATATTTCATCAGTTGTCATATCCCTGGGGTCAGGTAGAGACAAATGCAGGGACTGTGGTCCTTTGACTTGTAGAACAGGGTCTTGCAGTGAAGACCATCTCAGAGTTGTTGCTGATAGAAGGTTGTGTCTTCCTGCTTGGTTATCTGATGTTACAGGCTGCTGAGAAGCTGGGACAGACAGAAAGGCTGTGTCTGCTGATGGAAGAGCTTGATGGTCTGGAGAAGATTGAAGCCTTGCAAACCCACGACAACAACATGGTCTACAGAGCTGCACTGAGCATCATAGAGAAATATTTCTCTGGTGAGGTATGTGAGCTCTTGCTGTTCTTCATCTGAAAATATGAAGCTGTTATCCACTACAAGAAGGCACAGGCTTTGAGGATGCTGAAATAGGTTTTTGGAAGAGACCTGTACATGACTAGAGTAGCTGTTGCAGCTTGTTCCAGTTGATTTTAAATGTCTGTAAAAGGTCTGAGCTGTCAGCTGATGTGTTGCACAGCAGATATGGATGCTGTGATAGCATCTTGCTGCTGGAATTTAAACTGGCATCAGCTGGAGTTACTGCAGTTGCTGATATGAATACCAAATGTGGAGAAGTTTCCTCCTTTGAAGGTGAGCTGGCTTGTCTCTATGGATGGAAGCCTTCTACTCAGCTGATAACTGTGCTCAGGTTGCCTTGATTACTTGACCCTTTTCATGCTAATGAACTTGTGGAAAAAGAGGATAGGACACCAGCCAGCAGCAGCAAGACTTCCAGGGCTGTCACAGATGCCATGATTGTTCTGAGCCTTTGTCTCACAGATGGGGAAACATCAGGAAGAGACTTGGCAGTTTGGCAGATCTTGGAGCTGAGGCTCAGCCAGGATGTGAGCAGCAGGGAGCAAATGCCTGTGTTAGTCCTCTGCCTGGAACATTCTGCAGGATGTCCCTGTTGGGGTGTGGAGGAAGCTGTCCTACAAACTGGCACCTGCCTGAGGGGCTGGATGCTGGGGGAGCATCTCTCCAAAGCAGTCCTGGCTGGGGTTGTTCCAAGCAGGCTATTTAATTGGAGTGAGTTCTACCACTTTCTTCTGCCTCTGATGTCTAAGCCTCTAGACTTGGCTGCTTTTTGTGTGCAGGGACATGGCAGCTTGAGTGTGGTGTAAAGATCAGGAGGACTTGGTCTGGTCTCCAAGGGTTAGTGAAGCTGATCTCTTTGGCTGCTCTAACTAGCTGTTTGGTTTCCTTTTTAAACAAGGAAAAAACACTAAGCTTCTGTAAAAAAACTTCAGGCAAATTGGTGTAAAAAGCTTAAGTTTATTAAGATGCAGAACCTTTGACTAATGGCATCAATTTCCTCCTAGGAAAATCCAGATCTGGAGCCTGAGACTGGAGAAGATGGACTATATAATTTCTCAGCTAAGAAGCAAGACTTCAACTTCTGAAGACAAAGCCCTACCCAGCTCTGAGCTGGTGGGTGAAGGTGTTTTGGTAAACCTTGGACAACTGAACCAGGAAGCTGAGTCTTTTTACTTGAAACTTGTCAATAAATTGCACTTCTGGCTTTGTACTTCTTGCTTTAGATATTTTTTTTCTCACAAGCTGCTCTTGCAAACAGTATGGACTTCTTTCCATAGTGTCTTAAGGCTCTGCAGAAATGTATTGGAGCTCCTGGGCATGTTTTTTGGAGCAAAGCACAGCCAGAAACTATGTCAGCTGCACTAAGCTGCTGGAGAGCAGGGTGTTACTACCCAATCCTGCTGGGTCCCAGTGCTTGTGCTGAAACTCCTTAAGCTTGACTTTGGAGTGGCTGCAGTAGCTCTGAAAAGTTGTTCAAGGGGTGTTGAACCCTTCTGTGAGTGAAAATTCCTCCCTGTGAGAGGCTTCTAGCAGAGAAATTGGCCAGGGGAAGGTGGGTCACTGCCACTGCATGTGTGCTGCTTCACAGGGAAGTGCTGGGGCTGGACCAGGAGTCGATGCAGGTCCTTTGGCAGTAGGGCTGTGTTGGAGGTGACTGTTTCTGTGGAATTTGACTCTCTTCCCACTGCAGATTCCCAGATGCTGTTCACTAGCCTGGAGCCCATTGATCTGGCTCTGCCTGGAGCTGCCTTTTAATATTGAGGACCTGTATTTCAGGTTCCATTGCATGTCACTTCCCCCTCCTGAGGGGAGTACTCCCTCTCTCCAAGCCCTCCTGGCTGCAGGCTCAGCAGGTGTGGACAAGTTGATGTAGTTCTTGAGTCCATCTCTGGTGCCCTGTGTCCATCCCTGCAGCTACTGCTCTGCTAGCAGATGCATTGCACCAACTCTGCTGTAGCTTCATAACAACCTGCTGGACATGGCTCCATCCTTGTGGTGCTGATGGGTTGTGAAAGGCTCTGCTAGGACCCTTCAGTCTGCAGGGGCTGAAGCATCTCAAGGGCTTTGCTCCATGCAAGGTGGGGGTGACAGCTTCCTCATGTTCTGGGGTAGAGTTGCTGAGTCTTCATAATAACCCTGGGTGAGTTTAGGGCTTTGCTTTCTCAGCTGCAGTGGGATGTGATGTGACAGGTAACTTAATCTGAAGGAAAAAGCTGTTCTCCAGGAAGCAGAGCCTCTTTCTCCACCCTGGATCTGCTCATCAGAGGGTCATGCATTTCTCCTCCAGGCCATCTAAGAAAAAGGAGTTGGTTGTTACGTCCTGGTTGTGCTCCAGGGAGGTGTGTGGTCCTGATGGTGTGTGCCAGAGCTGGGTATCACTTGTATTAAAATGCTGCAGGTGATGAAATTCCAAATGCTTCTTAGTTTCTAATTCTTGGCTCTAAAGCTGTGTCCTTAGAACTGTGATAAAGCAAGGCCTGAAGATGCAGCTGGAGCAAGGGCCTGTGAAAGTCCTTAGTGCTTGTGGGTCAACACAAAGGGCTCCTGCACCTTCTCCCTGCTGACAGGGCTGACACAGCAGCTGGAAATGTTCAGATTTCACCAGGTAAAATTAATCTGAGGCAGGTGCTTCCTCAGTGTAAATGGAGATGCAGACTGGAGCTGAGGTCCATGTGGCCACTTGGGCTCTGGCCTGTGGTCCAGCATGGAGCACCCCACATGGCTCTTCCCATGGGGCAGGGCTGTCCCTTAGGGATGCTGCTGTTTGCTGATGCTCTCCTGACTTACAGCAGACTAGAATGAGAGGGCAGAGCTAGCTGACATTTTTTTTTATCCCCCTTCTTTCCTGAGCGTGCTGGAGCTGAGCCTGGTGTCGGGCAGAGTCCTGGGACCAAAGCTGCTCCCTTCTGCCCTTACATCCTTAAGCTACAAAAAAGTGTTCCTGGGGCCCTGAAACAAGCTGGATCATCAGGATCCAACCTCCCTGCTATGAGAAGGGACACTTCCCACCAGTCCAGGCTGCACAAGCCTCATCCAACCTCCAGGGATGCCAACACCTCCAGGGAGTGGGCATCAACAACCTCCCTGGGCAACCCCTTCCAGCTCCTTCCTGCCCTCGTGGTGAAGAATTTCTTCCTCTTTTCTAACCCAAATCCACCCTTTTTCAGTTTAAAACCGTTGCCCCTCATCCTATAACTGCTCTCTCTGGTGAAAAGTTTTCTCCCCATCTTTCCTGCAGCCCCTTCAGGCTCTGGGAGGTGCTGTAAGGTCTGCGTGGGGCCTTCTCCAGGCTGAAGAGCCGCAGCCCAGGACGCAGCTGCCCCTCGGGGCTCCCCCGCCC
>NW_009952597.1:1378742-1379520 GCF_000747805.2 Chaetura pelagica | reverse complement strand
TGGATCATCAGGATCCAACCTCCCTGCTATGAGCAGGGACACTTCCCACCAGTCCAGGCTGCACAAGCCTCATCCAACCTCCAGGGATGCCAACACCTCCAGGGAGTGGGCATCAACAACCTCCCTGGGCAACCCCTTCCAGCTCCTTCCTGCCCTCGTGGTGAAGAATTTCTTCCTCTTTTCTAACCCAAATCCACCCTTTTTCAGTTTAAAACCGTTGCCCCTCATCCTATAACTGCTCTCTCTGGTGAAAAGTTTTCTCCCCATCTTTCCTGCAGCCCCTTCAGGCTCTGGGAGGTGCTGTAAGGTCTGCGTGGGGCCTTCTCCAGGCTGAAGAGCCGCAGCCCAGGACGCAGCTGCCCCTCGGGGCTCCAGCGCCCACCGGTGCCTCGAGTTCAGCTCCTCATCCCCCACCCCGGGGCCTTCTCAGAGCCGCTCCCCTCTGCTCGCAGCCCCTCCTGCCCGGGCTTCCTTGCTCTGTTCTGGGAACTTGGAGCCACCCGCTTCCCCCAGGGGGGTGGGATGGGACCTTCCTTGCCCCTTCCTTGCCTTTGGACATCAGGAGGAGATTCTGTGCTGTGAGGGTGGGGAGACCCTGGCCCGGGCTGCCCAGGGAAGCTGTGGCTGCCCCATCCCTGGCAGTGTTGAAGGGCAGGTTGGATGGGGCTTGGAGCAGCCTGGGCTGGCGGGAGGTGTCCCTGCCCATGCAGGGGGGTTGGATCTGGGGGTGGATCAGGGTGATGCTGCAGCTCCCACCGCGCTCCGGCAGCGGGACCCC
>NW_009952597.1:1362205-1378081 GCF_000747805.2 Chaetura pelagica | reverse complement strand
GGTGGGTTGGAGGCTTTTGGGTGGGGCTGCCTCCCCTTCCCCCCTTTCAGCAGCCCAGGGCACCCTGCCCCTTCCTGGGGTCCTTTCTGCATCTTCTGCCGTCGGGGACCCCTGTGTCCCCCCCTTCCAGGAAGCCAGAGCACCCTCCTCCTTCCTGGGGTCTCTTGTGCATCTTCCCCATGGAGTCGGGGGTGTCTATGGGACACCCCCCCTGCAAGCCAGGACACCCTGCCCCTTCCGGGGGTCTCTTCTGCCTCTTCCCCAGGAGCATTTCCAAGGCCACCTTTCCCACAGACTGAATTTCATCATTTGCTTCACTTTAGTTAATAAGCCCCTCCACAGCCTCCCATGTGCTGAGGAGGAGAACCCAGTTGCCACTGAGAAGACGTGCATGTAGTTGGTTTTAGCTTCTTTTTTTCTTTAGTGTGGCATTTTTTTTCCCCCCTGCTTCCAAGCAGCTTGCTCTCACTTGACAAATCACTCATCCAGCTCCTGAAGTTCCTTCCCCACTAAGACAGTGTGTGTCGTGCCTCCTTATGAGCCCTTTGCCAGGGTGCACGTATGGATAAGCCAACTTGTGTTGCACCCTGGAAGAGCTGGATTAAGGCCTCTGGAAGCTGCCCAGACTGCTTCTTTAGTGGGAGGAGAGACAGTTCCTGCTTCTCGAGACTGCTGTGTGAATTATTAATGAATAAGGCCCAATCCAGCCTTTCAAAGGCAACAGGTGGGTGGTTGGGGATCTGTTGGGCTGGAGGAGGCACGATGCTGCTCCGAGTCACTGGCATTGATCTTTAGAGAGCTGTTTGGGTGCATGAAACATTGTCAAATAATGAGAAAACAGCACTAGTTAAACTTCAGTTACAGGTTAACTTGCTTCTGGTGTAGAACACAATCAGAAGCAGCTCTTAAAAAAAAATAATAAATCATGGTGTTCTTCTAATCCTTTTTTTTGATTCTGCACTGCTGGTGCTTTAGAAGACCAAAGTTTGTGAGGATAATGTAAATCTGAAAATCCTTTTCTTGGACGTGAGAAGGCTGAAAATATTTTCAGAGCCTATGGATAGTGTTTGATCTGAAATTAGTTTTGTGGAGATGTGTACTAAATGTCAGCTCAGTCATTAATGTGGCTTATTTTTATGCAAGTCAGTCAATAAAATTGTTGTGAGTTAAGTAACTTAGGCAGTGGCCATAGCCCTTCTTCTGAGCTGGAGGATAACATTTGAATAATAGACAGAAGCTGTTTGGTTTAATTTTAAAGGATGAATTCTGCAGCAAAATGCTTTTTTGCTTTTAGCATACACTCATCTTCTAGCTGAGAACATTGTCTGGAAGAGACAGAAGTTCCAGTTTATTGAGCAACCTGCTGGTTTTTTTTTTCCCCACTCTTTTTATTAACTATATTGAAGAAATCTCCTGCTTGCTCAAACACATCTTATGTTTTTACAAGCAGGGAACCTGGGTGGTGTGACAAAAAAATTACTGTATTTAATAAAAATGAAATTGCTGTGGGAGAGGTTTAGCTTCAGCATGGTTGGGCAATGCTGTGTTCTTGGCTTTGCAGGAGACCAACGTGCTGACTTACCTGTTTCACAGAGCTGGAGCGAGCGTGGCTTTTGTTTTCTCATCTGTTTTGCTGTTAGCAGGTTTGAGCAGATTTAAATCAAGACAGAGGACCTCTTCTGTTATGATTTACTGCCTGCATTGTGTTTCCTGTGATTAGAAACAGTTTATGCTTTGCACTGCTGAAAATAGCTGTGTAAACACCACTTAGGCTGAAGGTGCCTGTGAGCATTTCTTTGTAAATGGGAAGTGAATGGTGGTAGAATCTTTCATGCTTGTTTAAAGACACATTTATAGGAAAGGTATTTGTATCATTGGGATTATTTATGTGCATATATCTAAAAGTTCTGGGTCTTCTGATGATTATCAGAAGTGGTCTTCCAGCTGATACAGTGGTGTCAGTCTTACCCTGATACAAATAATAATGAAATAACATACCCTGTTTAGGAATATATTAAAAAAACAGCCTCAGCAAGTGTATTGGATGGCAGGTTAAACTGACTTTGTGTCCTTTGTGTGGATCTCAGATGTGTCAATTCCATCATAGCTCAGTTCCTCCCAAAGCTGTTCCTCTTATTTCTGTTGGCACCTTCATCGCTGCTGGTGATGTAGGAGCCAGAGATATCGTGGCCTTGTCTCTTGGTGCTTGGAGCAGTTCTAGGCAGAGCAGGGTACAACTTCGTGTTGGGTCCCTGGTGTCTTTGTATCCATATGGTCATGGGGAAGTGCAACAGTGAAATTATCAAACCAGGGATGGAAACAATGAAGTGATACTCTGAGTGCATGTGGTCGAAAAGTCTGCCCGAGTTCTGCTGGGTCAGGGAGGAACATGATCCACAGGCCAGAGAACCTTCATGGAGCACGTGTCCCTCTTTTCACTGATGTGCTTCTCTGAAACCTTTGTTTGCTGCTGCAGTCACTGCTCCCTGGGGAAGTTCTGAAGGGTTCATCATCTCCAAGGCTTACACAAGTCTTGCTCATACTGTCCTGTCACCCAGAATTACTTGTGAAAACTGCAGTCTCATTGTTCTGGGTATCAGAGACATTCCTGTTCCAGGTAGCTTGCAGGGCAAAGGTTGCAGATGGAATTGGAAAGACTATGAAGAAGTGGACTGAACATGTAACTTTTATACAAAAAAAAAAAAAGACCCTGCAGGTTGTGTTCTGGCTTCTTCAGTACTGGCTTTTACAACAGTGTCTCAGCTGGGGTGTTTAAAGCTGGCTGGCTTCTGGTGGATTGTGGAACTGAGAAAAGATTGGGAAGGAAAAAGCATTAGTTTATGGATCACTTCATAGGTAGAGCAGGAAGGGGGACCTGGTGTATAGGAGCAGATGGCCTTGTTGAGGACTGATGGCAAAACCAGTCTCTCTAACAGAAAAGCTGGAGTTGGTATAATAGGAGAATACAAATTATTGTCTCCAAGCTTTTCACTTAGCAAGGCTCAGAGTGCTTTAGAGTGGAAAAATGGGCTTCTCCTTGGCTGAGCTGGCCTGGGAGGTGTTGGGCTGCTGGGGGTTTGTGCAGTTTTTGGAGAGAGGTTAGAGGTGGGAACCCTCTCAAGTGTGAGGGGGGGAACCTGCAGCATCAGAGGTATTGAGGATGAGTGAGAAAGATGATGAAGAACAAGGCAGATTCTGTGAGGTGAGTGAGTCAGAGAGGATTTGTAGATGACAAGTTTGATTCCTGTGGGAAAGGTGGTGGTGCTTGCCAGTAGGGGTTTGTGCAGTTTTTGGAGAGAGGTTAGAGGTGGGAACCCTCTCAAGTGTGAGGGGGGGAACCTGCAGCATCAGAGGTATTGAGGATGAGTGAGAAAGATGATGAAGAACAAGGCAGATTCTGTGAGGTGAGTGAGTCAGAGAGGATTTGTAGATGACAAGTTTGAATCCTGTGGGAAAGGTGGTGGTGCTTGCCAGTAGCAAAGAAAGGGAAAGAGGAAAGAGCTGATGCAGACGAGTGTCCTGAACTCCACTTTCAGTTCACTGTTGTCAGCACCATTTAGGGAAGTCCTGTCTACAAAACCTGAGCAGTTCCTGGCTGGTAAATGGGTGGCTTCATGTCTTTTTGCAGATAAGAATTTGTAATTTAAGGAATACATAAAAGAATACAGCGACTTCAAGTAGAAAATGAAACATAACATGTCTTTAAAAGCAGTGTTCACATAGGGTTATTACAAAGGCACAGATGAAAATGTGTCACAACCATCAGGGTGTTTTGTCTCCCTTTCATGGCTGGTGTATTGATCAATGCAGCAAAGTTAACTAGCTGATCAATAGCAGCACTGATATTGGTGACTGGGCCAGTTTTATGTCCCCTGTTCAGAAACAATGGCTAACTCTGTAGGGATCTCTGTATCAGACAGTGTAAATACTTCACAGACTGTCTGTAGTTTTCTGTGTGTTACAGGCTAAAAACTGGTGCAAGGAGGCAGAAGCAGCTCATCCCAGCCTGCCTTGGCATTTGGAATTCCATATTGAGCCGGCTTCGTGCCACGGGGAAACACAGTGGGAAGCAGCAGTTTGAGCAGCTCCCAAATTTATTTTATGTGGTAATCTGGGAGTATGTTGAAATCTATGTCTCGTTACTTTCTCATGGTGAGGATTTTCTCTGCTCCACGTCCCCTGGGAACAGCTGCCTGGCTGTGGTTGGAGCTGGGCTGGACCTCAGGCCGAGCCTCGCCCGCATATTCCCTGTGCCAGGCTGAGCACGGTGCTTCGACCTCCACTGAGGCACTTGGGTAGGGATGGCAGAGAGGCTTTGGGGCATATAACTTCGGGGACCTTAAAAAAATAAATTAATTAATCTTGTTGTCATGAGGGGAAGTAGAGAGAGCAGGCTTTGCAGCCGGCCAGCTGGCATCTTTGGGCTGCTGGAGTGGGAGTCCAAAGCGGAGCCTTTTCCTCTGGGCAGGCTATGGGAAGTGAGTCTCCCTTTTTTGTTTCTCCCACTAAGGCAAAGCTGTGCCAGCACCAGTGTCCTGCTGGAAGTAAATTAAATCTCCTAAAAGAGTATGTTTGAATATCCCCTTCAGGAAGGGAAAGTAGGAACAATAACTACTTTATTTCTAACTTGAAACTTTCTTTTCTCAAACTGAGTGTATTCATACAAAGACATGCAGTTTGGGATGTGGTTGTGCAGTTACTTAGTGATTGATTTATTTTTTTTTTAATTCCATACAACCCACCAGTCTAAGAACAGTTTTCTCATCCATATCATTGAAGCTCTTCATGACATTTCTAAAATTTTGTGATGTCATTTCTCTTTGAGCTGCAAAATGGAGCATCAGTTCTGGGGCAATATAAGCAGTGTTTCCAATTTCTCAGCGGGGAAGTTGATTTTTGCTCCACGACAGTGTGTGTGCCAGGTAACTGACCCTCCCTGGCAGCACCTGGAGAGATTGCTGAAGCTGCTGCTGTAAACACGAGACCAGCCAAACCCCTTGGTTGTTCCTGTGGCTGGTTGGAGGTGTGATGGGGCACAGAATAAAGAAGTACTGCATGGAAATTCCATCTCTGTGCATTTTGAGGGTTTCCCTGGATCGCTGCCCAACCTGAAGCAAGTCCAGTTGACACGCTTAAGGCTGGATTAAGCTGGTTAGATTACTTGCTGCTATTTATGGTTCCAGAGCTAACTACTCACTCGTCTGCCTTGTTGGCTTGGGTGGTGTTGGTTGAGGTGGCGTGATGGGGCAGAGTGGTTTGGAGAAGACATGGTTCAGTTGTTTGCTGTAGTGTACTGGGGATGTACAGAGCACAGCAACTCATTTAGGACTTGAGTAAGAAGCATATTTAAAAAAAAAAAGGCTGGAAGAGACAGTTCCAGCTGCCATCTTTTTCCCTCAATTAGGAATATAATAATTTTTTGCTATGTTTTTCCATTTTGGTTCTTCTGAAAATGGTCAAAATATTACTGTGAAAAGGACCACATTCTGGAATATCACTGGAAGCTTTTACCTCTATTAGTGTTTGATATTTTTTCATGGAAACTGGTGCTGATTTATTCTCCCAGAGCAAAACAAGCTTGTATTACCCTGTGACTGAAAATGGTTTGTCTTTTCCTTCAGCAGCAGTTGCAGGGGGAAAAGGAGTCGGTGAGATCTTGAGTCTCAAGATGCTTGTTGACAACCACTGTGTTATTTCTCCTGTTGTGAATCTCTTTGGATTTTGGGATGTATGTTAGTGTCAAGGTCTTCAATGCTGTTGCCAGTGTCTCCTCCTCTGTTGACAGTGAGGACAGCATTAGAGTTGATTGACCTCCAGGGTTTTACCTTGATACTGTCTCACCTTCTTTAACGTGCATGTTGGAAAGCCTGGAGTTAAGCATGCAGGTAGTCAACACCCAGCACTCATGTTGTGGCTGGTAGTGAGGAAGCTGCGCTGCTTTCAGATTACTGCAATATCTCCTTGCTAGCCTCCTGACCCTCATTGCCAAAAATTTGTCACCCACCATGAGGTGACAGGAGAAAACCTGTGCTCATGCTTCAGCTGCTTCATTGAAAATTCAGCTTCTCCAGGAAAGTCTAGCTCAAGAACTTAAACTGGAGAATTTAAGTCAAGAACTCATCTAACTCAAGAATTTAAGATGCTGGACTTTGAAAAGCTGAAGCATGAACATGTATTGCCTTCTGTTGGGTGTTGATCTTGGGAGAGAAAAACAGGAGGGAGAGTAGTGATTTTTTAAACTATGCACCAAGCTTTGCTAGAGCTTGTTTATTAATATATATAAGTTTACACAAGATTTATTAAATTATTAATTTAATATAAGAAGAAACATGCATGTGTGTTTGCTAAAGGAAGGTCAGTAGTTCCATAACAGGTTAAGGTGCTGGGTGTCTTTAAACTTTGATTTCCATGTCTTCGAAGGGAAATTCAGTAATTTCTGAGAGGGGATCCCCGGGGATATTTTTCTGTCTTCTGTCTCTCTTTCTTTGTAAAAGTCTTAAAATGCAATGGGAGAATCTAGCAAAAATGTTGAAAGTTCTTCTTTCAAATATTCTCTTATGAACTGGCAGCTACTTTGGGAATATTGGAGGGTGTAGGAGCTGGATGATAAGGCTGATGATACTGTAGTTGAATTGGCAGAATGAGCATGCATGCTGTTTCAGAAAGAATCTCTCCACAGGGCTGTAATAGCTTGATGCCTTCCTCTTCAGTAAGTCATTTTTGTCAAGTTAAAGGCCAAAATTCAAACTGGCTTGTTGTCAAGGACACTAAGCACAGCAGGCAAAAAAATCCCCAAGGCTACCCAATTCACAGCATAGATAGATAGAGCTGGCAGAGCATGGCTTGCTCTGCTTCCCCTCCCCCAGGAAAAAAATCCCCTTCCCTGGGTGGTTTTTTTGAGGATACAGTCACTATTCCGCATACTAATACAATTTAACAGAAAGTATTTAAATGGAAGGTTTGTTTATCTGTTTGTGGGTAAAACAATCCATTATTGTTTGGGAGTAATGCAAAAATAATGCACAATCCCCCCAGTGAGTGCGTGGTGCTGCAGGCTGCTCTGCCCTTCCAGCTGTGCTCACCTCTGCCACAGCTGGAGGGGACAGTCATCACATCCCGGTGAGCACCAGACCTTCACGGTGGCTGTTGTGTGATGAAGCAGCTCATATGGGTTAAACTCACAGTCCAGAATCATGCTGTTATTACCTTAAGAAATGATGGCAAATCCTGTGGAATTAAGTGTTTGTAATAGTTGCTGGTTTACACTTTGGTTTCTGATTCTATGGTAAGAACACACAGCAGCCCCTTTAGGAATAAAGGGCACTGTTCAACCACACCATTAATTTCAAGTATTATTGACCACGAGAACATTCCAGGAATATTATGTGTCCCTGAATGTCCTCACTAATGTGCAGTTTTAGCTGTGAGTGGTAGATGTTTCTTTCCCAGCCGATTATGAAGAAGCCCTGTTGTAGAAAATAAAATGTACTTCTCTTTCTTTCATAGATAACCTGGTATTATCTTTCTCTTGCAGTAGTTTTTGCATTTCCTGGTAACCAGTATTAGGCAAAGAAATATTTTCAATAGGATACAGTCTTTTTTCCTCAAGTTGATGAGGTCTTTCTAGATATGTTTTATTATTTGGAGTAAAATAGCATTTTTCCATGAGTGAATTAGGAGGAGCAGTGTTTTCTTTGACCGTCTTATATGTTTGCATTTTTGTCTTCTGTAAAAATCTGCCTATTTCTTCTAATAGTTTAACTAAAATAAAACTGATACGTCCTTATCAATTTAAAGTTTCCATCTCTTGTTTACTTCACAGAATGGCAAATGAAATTTGCACGTGTTAAAACCTGTTCACCTAATGAATCTCCTTAGTTTCCTGGATGTTACATTAAAAGCTTTCCTTTGTATTTTTCTCCTTAAAGGTTAAAAACCCATCAAAGATAGTTGCCCTTTTATTCATTTTGAATTCAAGGCAGTTGCTCACATCAGTCTGAACTCTGTATCTTTGTTTTTTTTCTCGTGGTCCTGACTTCTCTTCCTCACACCCAGTGTGGTCTGTGTTGCATCCCCAGAACAAACCGGACGTTGCAGCAGAAGTTCACTCCCTGTGGTCAGTGTTTTTACATCTATGGGGTGTATGACCCAAGAAGAGTCTTTAAAAGGAAACATCTTTTGAAATGTATGTGCTCCATTTTACTGAAGAGCAAAGGCAAAAAAAAAAAGCCCCGACTGCCTATGAAAATTAACTGAGTGTGTGTGTTGTGCTGTTGCTTTAACATCTTTTTATTTTTGGCTCCACGAGTGCAGAATTTAGAAAAGCAAGGAGTTTCAATTTGATCCAGACTTGCAGGGCTTGATACACTTCCAGGGGAAGCCTTGTTCTCTCTCCTTGCAGCTGATGTGTTTTGTGGTTTTTCACATGTGCAGACATTTTTATAAGCGTGTGGAAACTTTGGTTTAAGCTCAGAATTAAAATACAGAGGTGGCGTTTTACAAGTAGAAGGCTAATTAGTGGACACCTTGGTGTTGAAAAAAGCTTCTTTAGTGTGAATGGGAAAAGAATCCGTTATATTTTATAAACGCAGGGGTTTGGAATTGAGTAGGTGATGGAGGCTAAAGATCTGATGTGAGCCTTTGAAAGAGAAATTGGGTGAATTGTCTGGGCTCTTGAAAAGGTATTTATGGCAGTGTTATATGGCACTAGAGATTCCAAGCTGTATCTCCTTCTTAAAAACATTTGCAGACAGGTATCTGTCAGCCTAAGTACTACAATGGGCATGTTCATATTTCATGTGTCTGTAAATATCCTGCTAAACAACAGATCAGAGAGAACAGAGATGGCTCAGTGAAAAAAATAAATGCCTGAAGTGTTGGGGCTTTTGGAATGCACAGAGAACTTCTGGGTATCTAATTTGTCCTAGATGAAGTGTTTCTGTGCTGTGATCTGCTGATGCATTTAACCCACTCCTGAAATTTGTTTTTAACCAGAGTGAAAACACTCCTGTTGAGGTTTCCCTTTCACAGATGAGGAGTGAGATAAGGCTAAAGGGCATAAGAGAAGTTGGGGAGCTGGTCGATGTCAGCAAGTGACACAACTGTTTGAAACATGGTGTGGTCCATCAGTGCATGGATGTGCTGGAGTCAGAGATGGGTACAAACTGTCAACTTACCTTGTAGTGGATTTGTTCAACTTGGTAGTTGTATGGTGTATCCACACTCAGGTTTAAAGCTCTGCCCCTGCACCTTTTCCCAGGAATGCTGTAATTCATTAAACAATCCAACATTACATTTGCTACTGTAAAAGCTCAGGCTGTAGGAATAAATGTCTGGCTCTCTGTAAGACTGACTTTTGCATATTGGGCAACAATTAACTAAAATGTAGTATGCTACACCTACAGCTAATATGCCATAATAGGAACTCCTGCATCTCCAACCTAAATGATTCTGTTCCTTCTTCCCAAGATTTTTAGGGAATTAAATGTTAATGGACTTTTCTTTGAGACGTATTAATTAGGTGTCTCTGCAGCACGATAAACGAGCACAGGGATGAGAGGCTGGTCAGACACCAGCATGTGCAGCCCCTAGATCTGCTTAGGGTAATGGCATCAGTTCCAATAATTGCACTAGTGGTGCTTTTACATGGTCTAGCAGGAGACTTAGGCAAACAAAAGAAACATGTAAATGGGCACTGTTCTGTGTTGTGTTCTTTCATTTAAAATGAAATACCTTCTTGGAGTTAAAAGGCCTGTCTGGTAACAGGATAAATAACACTTCAGTATAATCAAACAGCTTGGCTTGGACTTGCAGTCACAGTGATTTTCTTTTTTTTGTTCAATCACAGAAGTAATTTGACTTGTCTACAAATAATGTTTTGATAAACTTCAATAGAAATTAGCAAACCAACCATCAAATAGGATTTATAAAAAGTTGCTTGGGAAAATGTGTTGTAAGTAGTCTGCAATTCAAGGCATTTCCTTCGCAGGATGCTTATCGAGTCCCCATGTGCTGCTTCCAGATTGAACTGAAGCATAGATGAGAACTATTTTTGATAGAAGGGAGGGGAGGGGGAAGAAAATAAAGCCCAATTGGAAAGTAGTACCAGTTTTTATTCTTTTACCATTACCTTGGGATGTAAATCCTACGAGTGTGTGGGGTGGAACACCAGCAGTAATCAGATTAATCTGTGGTGATTGAGATGATGGTGGTGGTGTAAAGGTGATTGAAATAGTCATTGTAGAATGAAGAGTAAATTTACTAGAAGCCTTTGGATAAACTGATTTCTCTTTGATATACTGTACGCCAAGTAAAGACAAAATGTCCTGCTTGTTTCTAACATGTTTCTTCATCAGGCTGTGTCAGGTGCAGCAGTGGTCAGTTTTAAGGATGGTCAGTGCTTCCAGATGACCATATAGAGCTCTTTTTTTTGTGTTTTGTTTTAAGGACAGCAGCAACCAAAGCCTCATGCAGGAGGTCCCAGTCATGGCTGCCAGCCTCCCTCTGGGTGGTGGAATTAAGATGTTGCAAGACCAAGGGAAAAAGGATCCAACACATATTTTTGCAAGGATTTCTTCTAGATCGGAAAGTTGGTATTAATTGGTTTTCTAGGCTTTTGGTGATTTCACAAATTGGTAGCAAAACCTGACACACAAGCTGTCTACAGATTTTGGGAGACCTTGCTGCCTTAGTTGACCTTCAGGCTGATAGATAAACTTATGGGACAAGCTTAATCTTCTTTCCAGACTAAAGAATAACCAGGCTGAGAAAGGAATCATATCTATTGTTCTGTAATTTTTGGCTCTTCATCCAGTTTGAGTCAAATTTATGTTACGCACACTGGGTCTCCAAGACTCAATAGAGATTAGTAGTTTGGTAGGATGAATCCCCCCTCCCATGGTCTGCTGGAGCTGCTGGAGGGGCCATGGAGGGGGGTCTGGTCCCAGACCCAGCCATGTGGACAGGAGATACAGAGCAGCAACCTAGGAGAGTGGAAGAGGAGCTCTGAGGTGGGAAGGGGCAGGACATCTATATATTAACTCCACCACACACACATAGGTTAATCAAGCTTCATGAATTAAACTCCTAATTGCACAACTGGACTGGTGGTATGGTTTTTTGCCTTTTTTTTTTCCTCCCTAGTACTCAACAACACTCTCGGAGGGAAACAGCCAGATGACTTTATCATGCACCTGTAATAACACTCCCTATGTGTTTGTTTGACTTGAGGGTTTTGCTTTGCTTTTTAACCAGGGTGAAATTGTGCCTCAAGTCCTTAGACAAAGATTCATCTGTGTCCTGCCAGCCTGTCGCTTGCAGCATCAGCCATGCATCAACCTCCTCCTGGCATTTTTTAATTAAAAGAACAGCACTATCACTTCAAATTAGTGCCACACAGCTTATTTCAGTAAGAAGAGAAATGGTGTTTAAAGGTTTCTCTCTTATGAAAATTGTTTATTAAATGTTGCTCTCTTTTGGTTCTGTCTAGTAATTTGTCATTCAGTGCTTGGACTCGATCAGATCCCAAGGTGTACGAGTCCTGTTAGTGATATGAATGCAAATAAAAGGCTTGCATTTGATAGCTGTATTGTTTGATAAATAGGAATCACCTTCTTAAAAACAAACCAACAGACATATTATTTGATGGTTCCCACAAAGCAAATGCTAGCCTGGTTTCAAGTGTATTCCCTGTGTTGAGAAGATAGTGGAAAAATAAGTATTTCTGGGAGCTTCTCTGTCACGAACTGTGAAGAGCTGGTTTTTGTAATCCTGTTCAGGAAAATTGTTAGGCCTCCGTTATACTAAATTACTGTGAGAGCAAGTAATACATCCAGTGAGAGCAAGCCCTGGTGAGAATCTTCCTCATGCAGCATTTCATTTTAGCTGCAATATTAGCACTGTTAACCATCCGTGCAAAATGTAATGTATTGAATATATTGAATCAATTTAAAATGGAAAGCCAGCATTTTAGGCTTTGACTGAACCAGCTGTCCTCCTGTGTTATTGGTTTTTATGTGTAAAACTCTGGACTTTGGATGTGTTAATATAATAGTTTGATAAAGAACTTCTTGTTTAGGAGAACTTTGTATTTTTTACCGCTGCAGCCGAGTGTTGTCACTTGCATAAAATCCTGTGTCTGAATGTGAAACATGGTGATGTTGTGTAGGAAGAGGCACGATATCTTTTCATTCAGGCTCCAGTTTATGTTGCACCTTTGAGGGATCTCAAAGCACTGGTGGCATTATCATTTATTGATGTAATGGACACTGACATTTTGTACAAGGAAAATAGCAAACACTGCTGTTTCAGGCAAGGTGATGAACGTATAATGGTGAGAAAATATGAACCACATATCCTGGTTGGAATGATGCACTAAAACATTTTCATTAAGGTGCTAGTTTTTGTGACTGAAGATTCACTTGGGCTTCAAAAGGGGATTTCCTTTATTGACAAGTTTGCAAGTTGTTCTTAAAAAAGAATGCTGAGGTGGAAGTTTGCTATTAAGCAACTGTAGAAAAACTGACTTTGCAATGAAAACATTTATTTTTTTAATACATAAAAAATAATAATCTGTGCTAGAATGATGATACATGCACCCTGTATCTGTTTTTGTTTTGCTCTCTGAAGCCAGTCTGGAACTACAACTTTCTTAACATCTTTTGGCTGGAGATTTAGTCAAGGACGTTTTTCATCCTTCTTTCAAGAAGATGGTTCCAGCCTTTCTTGAAGTTGCTCCAAAGGAAATTTCCTTATGTAGCTGGTTCAATGGCAGTGAGGGAAGTCACTGCTTGTGATCCAAAGGCTGTTTTTGTTGTCGTGTCCTACCATGCTCAATCTGAAAACAAATTGAAATATTTAAGGTAGCTCGATGGTGCAAGGTAAGGGCTGGAGTTACTGTATCCATGGAGTTAGTTCTGCTTGAGCTCACTCAACTCACAAGTTGATTGTTAGCAGATTAACATGGATAAATGTTTTATGGGCACAAAGGAAAGGGACTGTATCAGTGTCTGTAGGCAACAGACCCCTCTCCCCACCTCCTGACTCAATCGAAGGGTGTTTGCCGTTACGGATTGGTTTTTCTTGCTCAACCATAGATTGGCTCTGACCAGTCTGTTTTGTTGTTCATCCCTGGTGACTGTCAGTAGCACGGGGCTGAATAAACAGAGACTATTGATCAAATTTGAAGTCATTAACTTGGCAATTTAAATAGATGCTGCCCTATACAATTAGAACAAGGGAGTAACACATAGGCTGATACGGCTTTATTCTGAATAAAAGCCCTCTTTTCATGAAATCTTGTTTGGTTCTATTCAGCTCTCAGTGTTGTGCCTCCCGTGGGTCACACAAGAATTAGACATTTTGTTTAAAATACCTAAAGTGAAGAGGATGGCTTTGCTTGTGCAAGAGAGTGATGACACTGATATAACGTGGATCTGCTGAGCTTTGCTACTAATTGGAAATCTTTTTTTGGAAGCAGGGGGTTCTAACATGAGGTTGCTGGTTAACTGCATCCTGCTAGAGCATGTTTTGGGGAGCAAAACCACTCTGGATTGCCCTGCATCTCCAAGCCAGCAGCATTGCTTCCAGCACTGGAACAACAACGGTGTTTGATTGACCATCTTGGTGTTTGATTGTCCATCTTGCTGCTGCTCAGCAGAGAGAAACACATGCCTGTTAGAGCTGGGTGTTTATATTCAAACACAACGGGTGATTAATTATTTCTGAAAGAAAACGTTTCCTTTTAATGACCCTTGTCATGCGATGTGCCTGTCAGCCTTCTGAGTCACTTTAACCTTCTGGGTGGAGCGTGGCCTTAAGGCGCACGGAGGGTTTGCTGGATGAGTTCTGGACTCCTCAGAGATCCGTTACAGACGCCTGGTGGTGTGAAGGCACCGGGAAGGAGCAGCAATAATCTCATCACTAGATGTGCAGTGTGTGCCTGCAGCCAGCCCAGTGCCCCTGAGTCACAGCCCTGCCAGTCCCTGGAGAGCGCACGGATTCAGCAGGAGGATGCACACACATTGACCCACATTTCCTCGGGCAGAGCAGCAGTCACGTGCATCCCATTGCTTGGAAATCAGATGAGAACTGATGTAACTTGGTTCATCCAGCTGTTTGCATGGCCCCAGCCAAAGTGCTCTTAGGGATTTACCACTTGTGTGACTAATAGGTGATTAGGTGGATTGCAGGGACTGTGTACGTGCTTCCTGTAGGCAAGACTTGGAGTTTAACAATGGTGGCGACAAAGAAGTCTCTTCTGCATCATTCTCTTGTTGTAGCTTTTACATAGGACTGACATTAAATCAAGATTTTTTTTTTCCCCTCTGCATAAAAGCTTTCATGCTCATTCCTAGGAAAGTTTGTTACACAGAGATGCTTTTCCTGCAACAGATGGACAAATGAGCTATAGAAGAAAACAGTGATTCTGAACAGGGGTTAAAAGGAAGAACAAAAGTAGGTGAATGGAAGATAAAAAATTTGGCTTCCAAAAGCTATAAATATCTCTGTAATTACAGCCTTTTTTTGGAACAAGCCTCGCTTCCATCCTGTTCTCTTTTCCCCTCTCCCACAGCTTCCTTATTCCTGCACACAGACTGTGCATTCCCCCTCCCCTTCCCTTCTTCTTGGGTGCCACCTCTGTCACCTCCCGCTCCCCCCGCGAGTCCACCAGTGCTGGCACCAGGCCCAGGCTAATAAGCTGAGACGGGTTTATTGACTGGCAGGTATCCAGCCTCCCTGTTCACCTTTTAGCATCCGTGCCCTTCACACACACAGTCCTGCCTTTGGTGCTGCCTGTGCTTTTTCATTTATAAACAAGGAGGCTTTAAGCTGAGCTCTCTGAACAAGTAAACCAAAACAAAAAAACTGCATCGAGGAAGAGGAGAGCAATTTGTAACGTCTTGGGCAGATGTTGAAAAGGGATTATACCATGCTGAACAATCATCAAACTCCTGATGATTTCAGAGTTGAAAATTTCCAGGAATTAAAAACAAATCTCTGAACCACTTCACCTCTGATACACTTCATTCAAAATCAGAAGCAATGCCAAGGATTTCATTTGCTGCACACCACTATTCTCTTCTGAATTTAAACTTTGCCCCTTCATTTTAGCTTTTGCACTGGAAATTGCCAAAGTAATTTTCCCATTTTTGTAGCTAAGCACTGATTCAGTCTCAATTTATTCTTTTTTTTTTTTTTTTTTAATTTTACCTGAACAGTCAAGGTGTAATTTTCCCAGTTTTTTTGCATGTGCCTCTTGATTCATTTGGAACCTGATGGATAGAATTTAAATATTAAATAGTGATGAACACAAAAATAGCTGTGTGGCTGTATTCTGCCCACTGTAATCACCCAGAGTTGCTCTAACAGGTTGGTGGTTAGTGTCCCTGTAGAATGCTGGTCTGGTGGTGGCTACCACAAGGACCATCCTCCTCCATGCTGATCGTGGGGTGGCTGTGCCCGTGCCAACAACCCAAGTTCAGCTCAGCCTGGATGAACTGACTTGGAAAAAATCCTGGATGGTGCTTTCAATGAAACCTTACTCAGTTCTCAACGTACAGCATCAGTTGCAGGGGATGAATAAAACTGCCTTCTTCCTTCTTACTACAGATGTGATACCTTTTGAACAGCTCTGGCTTTTCTGTGGTAATAACTTTACTTGACTATGTATTTTTACAACAAATGCAGTCTTCCCAGTTCAGTAATCTATAGTCTGTTCTGTATTGACAGCAGCTGAAACTTGGCAAAAGAAAAGAGGTTAACGAAGCAATACAGGTACAAGAGCTGGTAATGGGGTAATCATCAAGAAGAAAAGCCAGTAGAATGTTTTAATTCCATCTAGCGTGGGCAAATCCTTCGCTCTTCCCCACAAGATAC